>NW_006400202.1:656720-711722 GCF_000299155.1 Elephantulus edwardii | reverse complement strand
CTCCTTCCACTGTGGTTGCACCATTTTACACTTCCACCAACGGTGAATAAGGGTTCCAGTTTCTCCACAATCTCGCCAGTATTTGTTGCTTGCTGTTCTGTTAAATTTTTCTATTCTGACTGGGGTGAGATGATATCTCATAGGTGTTTGGGTTTGCATCTCTCTTAGAAGTAGGGATTTCGAACATTTCTTCATATGTTTGTTTACCATCTGAGTGTCTTCTTTGGTGAAGTGTCTGTTCATATCCTGTGCCCATTTTTTAATTGGATTGTTTACCTTTATCTTGTCTATTTTTTGTTTTTAACAGTATATTTTAGTTAGGGGAAAATGCACAGAGAAAATGAGTTTTCCATTCAATAATAATTCATAGATTTTATTTCATGGCATTAGGGGCAATCCCCTCAATGTAACAGGACTTCTCCACTCTTTTTCTGGTTTCACTCTTTCCAGTCACCCATCGTTTCTGCCTCTTCATTTTGAATAGCATCTTATTATTATATATTTTTTAAATCCTGCCCTCTAGCCAGCTATTGTTGATTGTTCTGAGAAGTCTATTCCTCAAAGATGTTAAAGATTTACTTATCTATCATTAGTGTGAAAGGTGATGATCAGAGTTTTCTTAGAAAACCCTGGGAGTGGGTTCAGCTCCAGGTTTAACAGGTGTCTAAGAGGCATAGTACTGGAGGTTCCACAAGTCTCTATCAGAGCAGTAAGTCTGGTCTTTTTTAAAAAAGATTTCCAATTTTCCATACTTCCCTCTCTCCCTTCTGTTGTGATCTTGATCAGAGTAGTTATAGTAGGCAACGTCTCGCTCTTCCATTCTCATTGTCAACACACTTATTGTGGTTGAGTCAGAACCGACTCTTAGCTGACCCTCCAGTGGACTTTGTGAGATTGTAAATCACATGGGAGAAGAATGTTCATTTTTCCTTAGCTGAGCTGTGGCTGATTTCAACTGCCAGTGAGATGCTGCTTTCAGGTAGCAGAGTAATTCCCTACGGACTAGCGCTCCAGACCACCCTGGTCTCCAAGAGTCAGAACTGATTCATGGTCGACCCTCTAGTGGGTTTTCAGGGGCAGTAAATCTCACGGGAGGAGATTGTCTGTCTTTCTGCTGTGGAGCAGCAGGTAGGTCTGAACTTCATGCCTTTGGGATTCCAGTGCAACTTCTTACCACTAGGCCACTTCTCAGAGCTTGTTGTTGTTATTGTTAGGTGCCGTTGAGTTGTAGACGACTCATAGCGACCCTATGAACGAAAGGCCTGAGCACAATGGTTAAAAAACTCCACCTCAAATACCTGTTCCTCCATGGTGACTTTTCAATGCCCAAGGTATAATGTAATAATTCCTTTCTTTTTCTCTCTGTCTTCCCCTAAGCACTTTTTCTTTATTTCCCCATCTCCTGGAGCCCTTGAGCTGCAGTAATAGATGTATCTTATGTCCCAATCTGTTACACCCCCCATGCCCCCACCCTTCAAATATAACTGAATCTAGTTTCACAAGGCAAAATTTATCTTAATCACAGTTAGGATATCTATTCTAATGTTACTTGATTCTTTTTTTTTTATAAAAGGCTGGTCATGACCAACTAGATTTATTTCACAATTGATTATTTGAACGAAAAAAAAAATAAAAACCAAACAAGAGAAACCCAAAACAACTGATTATTTGAGACACAAAAGTCAATGTTGGAGAACTGGTCACACTTCCCATTGATCTTCAGTTCTTTCTTCCCCGCTGCACCGGAGCTCTCTGGGAACATCCAAGTGGGTCACTGGATTCCCGCTCTAAGCAAGTGGGGATCCGGAGCCATGAAATACACACTGGCTGAAGCTAGCTGACTGAGACATGCTGAAACCTTGGAAATCAGGGCGTGAGATGTGAGACATGTGGGAGGGGGCTTCCCTTGAGGGTCCAGCTCTGTCTGGGGATAAGGTTCTGGCTACAGAAACTGAGTATGAGGCGAATGGAAGACAGATGTCCCCAGCTCCTGGGAAGGGGCTGTCCTCTGGAACTAATGAAGACACTGAGCCCTCAGGCACAACCTTGGAGGCGAGAGTAAGACAAGAAGAGCACCCCTGGGAAGCTAGGGAGACTGTACAGAGAGTCCAGGGGCAGGTGGCCAGGCCAGACTCACGGTCTGGAGACAGGGAGGGAGGTGCTGGTTGGCACAGCAACACAGGTGCCCTCACAGAGGATCAATGCCACTGGTGTGCAGTGCAGCCTGCCGGGACCATTAGGGGCTGCGTGACGCAGGCAGGGTCCTCTTTTCTGGGCTGTGTGGTCTGGGGAGCCTGCTACCTCCCTCCATCTGTGTATCTGTGCTTTGTGGCCAAGTAGTCCAGATTTGTGGAAGACTGATCCTAACAGCCTTCCCCCCTTTCAGATGCTGACACTTTGATAAGAGTTTCTGGTTCAGGTGGCTTCCTGGTCTGGAGGCCTAGCTAGGAGTTGGAAGTTCATGTGTTGTAGTTTTCTTTCTGACTAACTAAATGATTTTGGATCATTCCTTACCCTTGGGCCTTATTTTCCTCCCAGAAGAAGTAACATAAGCTGACATTCAGTGAGGCTGGCAGTGCCATAGCAGCTCAGCGACTTCTTTGTTTTGTGCGAGGTACTCTACCAATCAAATGCCAACAGCGCGCCTAAGTCATCCTGAAAATCTCTAACAGCCCAGCTTCACTTTCAAACACCTTTCTGATGACACTTTCAGCTCTGATTTGCTAACGTGTTAGACGCAGACTCCAGGTTCATGTTTGATGATAGTGAAAGAGGAAGAGTGGAATGACAGGGGTAAGGAGTGAGTGGACTGTGGTGGTAGGGCAGCAATGCCATCACAGGACATCTAGATGGACACTGGTTAGAGTGCAGGCAGGGGGAGGATGCAGGCAGGGAGGCAGTGGTTGCAGTCAAGTGGAATACGACTCAAAAGTGACCCCATGAAATCATTGAAAACCTTGTCCCATCCAGTGCCATCCTTCCAATCTCTGCCATACCTATTACTGAAGCCATTGTACCAGTCTATTTCATTGAGAGTCTTCCTGTCTTTCACTGAAGCTTTATCTTCCCAAGCAATAGGGAGACAGAGAAGGCTAGACACAATATTTAGGAAGCAATGAGATCCCTGAAGGAGCCAGCGTTTTCAGCACCATGGATAGCAGGGCACCACTGCTAGCAGCCCTACCACCCCTGCAGGTTAGAGAACCTTGGAGAGTGCCTACGAACCAGCTTCCCCATCCTGTGTTCTGAATCCCTGAAAATCAGCCACTGAAAACTCTACAGAGCACAGTTCAAGGGTCGTCATGAATTCAAACTGACCTGACAACCAGCGTGTGGTTTGTTCTTTGCCCTGCATCCAGATCATCACCAGAAGCTAAGTTTAATCCAAGGACGTGAAGCTAATTCATGTCTCTCTTCCAGGCCTTGGCCTCCATGATGCTCCTGCTGCATCCCTCTCCTCCGAAGCTTCACACTCCTGAGGATCTGCTGGCTCAGGCTGGGCTCGGGTTGTTCTCTCATTGACTGCCGTAAGAAGGCCTGTCTTCTCAGCCATTGTAGGGGCTTCCTGGGACAGGAATTTATCTTCTGTCCAACAAAGCTGAGCTACTCTCTTCCTATGACCTTTCCTGAAGGGCTACACAGAGCTGATGACACTAGGTCTTGAGAGAGAATGATGCTAAGCTGTTGTCTAGGTTTCTGGGGAACTTTGGGTGAGGGTGAGAGGCTCAGAGTGGTCAAGAGGACACAGTCTATCACCTCAGACGTCGGGCTCTGCCTGCTGCACAGCAAATGCAAAAGAGTCCCAGAGGCAAGTGGCATCCCGGGTCTCACATGCACACATGCAGGTGGGCTGAGTCCCTGTGAGAAGTGTGGGCATGGCCACCCAAGCCCACACTGGAGAGAGGGTCAGTCCTACATCGCAGGCCCGAGGTCGTCATCCTCCAAATTCCAGGCAAGAAAGCCTGACTGTTCTGAGGAAAACACTTTGCAAACTGAGTTAGCAGGAAATCCCTTGGAATTTTAGAAGGGTGGTGTGCCATCTTCTTTGTCTGGCCTAGCAGAATCCAAACAGGGAGGGTGGCACATCCACGGTGCCCCAGCCACGAAATCTCTCTCCTTTAGAATATTCTTCACAGGAGAGGTGAGACAGAAGGAAGGGAAGGTGCTCCTGTCTCCCGTGTGCAAGCAGGTGCAGCCATCCGTGAAATCTCTGCAGAACCTTAGCCAGAGAGTCCAGGGCCCTCAGAGAAAAGCATGCATCTCTCTCTCCGTTCCTCTGTTGTCTTTCTTGGGAGATGATCTACTTCAGACTCAGTCATTGTCTTCTTGTTTGGCTTTGCGCTTTGGCAGGAAATTTCTGCTCTTCACCTTTGGGCCTTCTTTCCTTCCTCTTTTTAGCAGATAAATCTCCTACCCACAGTATATCCTCCTAGCCCAGATGCTTCTCTTTCAACAGGGCAAAGTCGCTGAGGAAGAACTGATTGCTTTTCACTTCCAGTTTGAAGACCATTTGGGGAAGCTGTGGTTAGGGCCCAGCGGGAAGGGGCAAAGCCATGGCAGAACTCTCCTGAATTTCCAAACATGGCTTGTCCTGCTGAATCAATTGTTCTGCACTGCTTGGCTGCTCCTCAAGGGCTGGCCAGCTCTGAGGTCCACTCTGAACATTTCCTGTACTGATCTGAGTACGCACATCGTCAATGATTGGATGTGATGCTTACCCAAGGTCAGACACAGCCTGACCCAGAGGGCATGCTGAGCCTAAAGATTTGGGAGCTTGCCATCACCAGACCATGGCCTTAGCAAGGGAAGGACTTCCCAGAGGTACTGTGACAAGTGGCACAGAGAACAAGGAGCTTGTAATCAATATGCTGTGGGGACACAACACTCAGAGCCTCAACTGTCCACTCTGGAATTCCAGAAATCCTCAGCTCCCTCTCTCCAGAGACATTTTCCTCCTGATGGTCCTCTATCCTTGAGGAGGCAGAGCAATGACAGGCATCTGTACTTAGAGAGGGGGGGTGAGGCTCAGGGCACCAGCAGCTCGAGGTGCCTGGTGATAAAGGGGTATCCTGTCCACTCTGTCCTCCCTTCCTCTTTCCTGTGGTGGGAATGCCTGTTTTACAGTACAGAGAGTGCTCACACACATTATTTATGTCTCTTCAGCCAGAATGCTTCTAACCTTGAATAGGCAGAGCAAAGATAAGCATCTTATGAGGAGAAGGAGGCAGTGAGAGGGCAAAGCAGGGGAAGAAGGGACACCCACATTAACCACACCTTCATCCATGGGAAGGTCTGGGGGGCGCTCACATCCCAGACTCCTTTCAAAGGATATTCTACAGCACCAATTTGTGTTAAGATGCAAACACAGAAGCGAGGCTAGAATGGGGCTTCCAACTGGGTCTACCTGCTTGTGCAAAAATCTCATCTTCAGCCTTTGTTGTTGTTAAGTTCCGTCGAGTTGTAGACGACTCATAGCAACCCTAGGAACTTAAGATCTGAACACTTGCATAACTTTCATCTTCTCTCCAGGTTCATAGGGTTTCTGGAGGCAAGCTATTTTGGAAGTGGGTGCCAATCCTGCTTCCAAGCTTGTTTTAATCAGGGAGCTTCATCAAACACTTGTCCACCATGGGTGACTATTATCGCATTTGACACATCAGTGTCACAGTGGTCAGCATCAGCATCACAGCAACCACGAGTTACCTCTGTACAGCAAATGGACAGACCCGTGTTATACCACTTCAGCCCTTAAAGAACATCATAATCCAAGTGGCTGGCCCTGTCCTAACTTGCATTAGATGGTTGTTGTTGTTGTTAGGTGTCATAAAGTCAACCACAACTCACAGCCAGCCCGTGAACAACACATCAGAACCTTGCGGCATCCTGCTCCGTCCTCACGATCTCCACCACGCCCGAGTTCAGCATTCCAGTCACTGTGTTAGTTCATCTCATTGAGGATCGTCTCTTCTTTCGCTGGCCCTTTACTTTTCCCAGCATGATACGTTTTTCCAAGTACTGTTTCTTCATGACAACATGCCCAAAGAATGTGAGACAAAGTTTCACCATCCTTGCCTCGATGGAGCACCCTGCTTGTATTTCCTTCAAGATCAGTTTGTTGGGTTTTTTGTTGGAAGCCCATGGGATATTTGGTACATCTCTCTAAAACCATAATTCAAAGGTGCTGATACTCCTCTGTCATCTTATTCATTGTCCAACTTTCAGATGCACAGGAAGCAACTAAAAAGACCAAGGCTTGAATGAGGTGCACCTTAGTCTTTAAACAAACATCGTTGCTCTTTCCCCTGTTGGAGAGGTCCTTGAAAGTAGCTTTTCCCAGTGCAACATGTCTTTTTGTTTCTTCACTGCTGCTCCCATGGGTGTTGATTGTGGACCCAAGTAAGATGAAGTAATTTACAACTTGATTCTTTATCATGATGTGCTCTATTGCTCCAGTGGTAATTTCCCCCCCTTGATGATGAGATGTAATCCATACTGGAGGCTGTAGTCTTTGATCTGCAGTGTTTCAAATGTTTTCCACTTTTTGCTAATACAAGTTGCTGATGAGTCTTCTTCCAATTCTGATGACACATTCTTCTTCCTATAGTCCAGCCTCTAGTCAATGGTTAGCGGAAAAATGAATGTTGCTGTATTGCAATGATTTAATTTTACTTGGATCTACAATCAACAGTCAAGATAACTGCAGCCAAGAAATCAAAAGATGTGTTATATTGGAGAAATTGGCTGTAAAGGACTTCTCCAAAGTGTTATAGAGCAACAATGTCAGTGTAAAGACTAAGGTGCATGTGATCCAAGCCATGGCCTTTTCAATTCCTTTCTATACACAGCAAAGTTAGAGAGTGAATAAGGATGACACAAGAAGAGTTAAAGGCTAGGCTCAGAGCACTAATGCCCTATACCAGGGCAGCTCTAGTACCTGATGATAAAAGGGGTGTCCTCTCTGCTCTGCCCTTCCTTCCTTTTTCTCTCAGACAAAGGTCTATGGTGGTCACAAATCTTAGCAGAGAGGTTGTGCTCCCACACAGAATACTTGTGGCTTCAGCTAGAGTGCAAACAGAAATGGTTCTGTCTCACAGAGGACAGAAAATACTGGCCCAAGTTTCTCAGCCTATAGCTTCTGCCTCCTCAAACCAGAAAGAAGGGTCTGTCTGGGATAATCTCTGAAGCTTTCTCCCCTGTACCCACCATATCCTCAACAAACATCTCACTGCCACAGCTCCTTCTACATCCACACTGAATGCAAAGTGCTGCTTCAGTGCATCTTTAGAAAGGAATTCTGGGCACTGACACCAGACCTTCCCATGGATGAAGGTATGGTTAAATGTGGGGGTCCCTTCTTCCCTTGTCTCTGGACGTTTCCTCAGAAGAGATGAGCCAGGCATTCCCAGCGCAGCATGGTGGGATCCTGACATCGAGGAGGCTGAAGCTGTGCCTGGTAAGTTTGCAGGAGGTACACGGACCACAATCAGGAGGGCATGGAGGACCTGAGTAGGAGGGACAGAATGAGGGATGGAGCAGGGAAAGGCAGAGGACTGGGGAGAGAGAAAAGGGAAAGAAGGGAGAAGAAGACAGTAGACAAGAGGGAAAGGAGGGAGAGAAGGAGAAAGGAGGGAGGGAGAAGAGAGGATGGGGAAGAGGTGCGGGAGGGAGGCACAGACATAAAATAAGAGAAAAACTGAGACAGAGAGAGACACACAGAGATAGACAGGTAAAAAGATACATAGAGATGGAGAAAGACGCTCACTCACATACACGCTCACTGGAGTCTTCAGAATACCAGACAGAAGGAAAAATTGGAGCACAGCACCCCATTTTAGGCCAAAACCATTTGAGAAATAGGAAGACAGAGGCTGGGGGGAAGGTACTTGCCCCTAGTTACACTGTACATGGGCATTTAAGAATGTTATTGCTCAAGCAGACCTTAAGCCTGTTGGTAGGAAGCAAAACTCACGTTTGATGACAAAACGGAAAAACCTCATTCCCCAACCTCCCTTAGAAACCAGTAATCGAGTATGTGACCTAGGTCTCCAGTTCCCCTAAGAATCATGAACTTGGATCCATGAGATGAAGAGAGGAAACAGTCTCTTCAGGTGTGACTGGAAGAAGCTTGAGACTCCAGGGATGTGTCTGCAGCAGGGCTGTGGCCCATTTGGTGGCCAGCTCTACCCTGAGATCCTGACTATCACTGTTAGATTCCATCAAGTGTCAGAGACAGTAAGATTCACTCAAGATAGAGCAGGGTTCAGAGCTCTTGTACATATGGTTGCTATGAGTTGCAGGTGACTTGATGGCACATAACAACAACAAAAACAGCAACAGTATCCCCTTCCTATGTTACAATGACTTCTTCATGATCACTATACAGGTTCCACATGAGCACAATTAAGTGTTTCAGAATTCCCATTCTTCACAATGTCATCTGTAATTGTCACGATCCATACGACCTTTGCATGGTCAAGAAAACACAAGTAAACACCTTTCTGGTATTATTTGCCTTCACAGCCAAGACCCGTCTGACATCAGGGATGGTATCCCTTGTTCCATGTCCTCTTCTGAATCAACGTTTGAATTTCTCTGAGTTCCCGGTTGAGATGATAGACTGCTACAACCATTCTAAAAGTTTCTTTCAGAACAACTTTATTCCTGTGTGTTATCTTTCTTAAAGGAGAAGAATTGTTGGTGGGAAGCCCCGAACCTGGCTCTCCATTCATCCAATCATCCTATTAGCTCCACAACAACATGCCCCATCTTTTTAAAAAATGCATTTTCTTTTAAATTGTGATTTTAGTGACATTTTACAGAAAGGATGGGTTTTTATTCATTCATTGATACACATTTTCCTCCTCTCTCTCCCCCGATTCACTTTGTTTTGTCTGTCTTATCCCAGATTGCTAACTGTCGTATGTGTGATCATTTATCCCTTTCAGATAGTTCTTTGTTTCATCTATTCCAGTGTTGTGTCCATTATCTATCCATTCTCCCACCAATAGCCTTTCAACAAAGCCCTTTTCTAACTATCCCCAGTAAGAGTTGTTTATTAAGAGGCAGGGATACCTGGGAGAACTCTGGTGGCCTAGTGGCAAGAAGCTGCACTGCAATCCCAGAAGTATGAGGTTCAAATACACCAGATGCTGTGCTGGAGAAGAAGGAGCAATCTCCTCCTGTACCAGACAGATCTGATTTGACAGTACACACAAAAAAGAATAAATTTTTTTTTTAAAAGGCAGGGACACCTGCATGATTTCTGTTTCTGTTGCTTATTAAGTGCATGGGTTTGGGAAAGCCTTGTAACTCTGTTGTGCCTCAGTTTCCCCATGTATAAGGTGAGGAGAATACCCTGTGTCCCTCATTGCGTGTTTCTAAGGGAGCTCTGCTGGCCTCGGGGCTGCACTTCTTGAAAAATCTACCAGCTGCTCCTCGGGAGAAAGAAAGAAGGGCAGTTTCCTCTGGTTGCATCTTACAGTCTCAGAAGCCAAATAAAGGGTCACTAGGCACTGGAACTGACTCAATAGTAATGAGTTTAAGCATTAAAAAAAAAAAAAAGTTAAATGAGCTAACTAATGTGAAACAAGAGTCCAGACCTGGCAGAATCTGGGCCATTCCGGCAGCAGCAGGCTGGGTGGAGAGAGGACTGGAGGGCTGGCTCCCAGACACACAGGTGTTTAACCTGGCTCCGCCACAGATGGGCATGTGTGACTGTAGGCAAGGCCCGTCTCTTCTAGAGGTTGTTGCTGCATCTATACACAGTCTCTGGGTGACACTTCTCAGAGCCTGACTGTGCGTCCTACCTTGTCCCTGTTGCTGTCGCCTACCCATCCACCCTGAGCGCTTCAACTGCTTCATTTACTGTCCAAGGCGCCCTCCTTGGCTTGTCCCCACACAGCCACTGCTTATTGGACATCCCCCCTACCCCATCACCATGCTCAGTATTTCACCCCATACACCTGCAGCCTTTCCTGGTCCGTCACCTTTGCCTCTCCCACCAGCACCTCGCTGATGGCACATGGCCGGATTCTCCTGTGTCTCCTCCTCTCCCCAGCGGCCCCTCAGCCTGCAGCTCCTCCACCACCACCTCCCCAGGCTTGCTCCTGCCTGATGGATGGAACCTTTCTGCCATGTCCAGTTTCATCTAGCAACCACCTACCATTCCAGTCTCCTTGGTTCCTTCCTCCTCCATGTGTGCTCCAAACAACTACTTGGCAGCCACCAGGGACAAGTCTCTAAACTCTCCTCACATCACAACTGGATGCTTCTCTCATGCAGGCAGTATTTCCTGGGCGCTGAAGGCTGTGGACGGCCTGCCCTGGTCCCTACCAGTACCGGCTACCATTGAGCTGGTTCCTACTCCTGGCATCCCCAGGTGCGTCAGAGCAGACATGTGCTCCCTGCGTTTTTCAATGGTTGTGTTTCTTGGAACTGGATGACCAGACCTTTCTCCTGAGGCACTTTTGGATGGACCTCAACTTCCAACCTTTTGGCTAGCAGTCCTGAGGATTAACCATTTGTACAACCCAAGGATACTGGCCCCTAAGAGCAAGTTACTTTAAGTCTTTGAGCGTCAGTTTTCTTCTCTGCAATATGGGCACAAAAGGACTATAATATTCCTGGGGTCTCTGGGAGTGTGGGGATGCAAGTTTAGGGACTTGGCCCTGGTGACTGCCAACACCACACATGTGAAAGAAACGATCAGTTCTTGCTTTCTCTGTGGTATATTCTCTACGTCTCTGTTTTTGGCTGAGGTGATGGAAAGCTGGCAGGGAATAAACCTAAACCTGCCCTTACCCGGGCAATCCCCAGCCCCAGAGGAAGGAGGCTCCAGTGGGATCTCAGCAGCAGCTCAGCAAAATCTGGCCAGTCTCAGCCTCTGTTCTTCCTTCTCCCCTGGCTTCTGTTGGGAGCTATTTTTCTTCCCTGTGTCTGTCTTTCTAAAGGAAAAATCCCACTGAAAAAGCAAACAGAGAAGGAGGAAGCAGCGGCAGGAGATGGGGTGGAGGGAAATCAATCACCTCATTTCCAGGGCCATTAGCGTCGCCTGCCTGCCCACCAGGGCTATGGGGCTCGCTAGCTGGGGAGCCCCAGGTACTGGTTAATGGCACTGCTTCTCTCCCCACAACACTCCTCCTGCTCCCCAGCAGTGAGTGTGGGCAGCACATTAGCCCAAATGAAGAAAATGCACCTTAAATAAAACCCAAACAACACACCTGTTGCCATTGAGCCAACTCCAACTCTCAGAAAGGATTTCATTAGCAAGAACCCTCTAGAACTATATTTTCCAAACTCTGTGGAGACCTGACCTTTTTCAAGCTTCTCAGTTGACATGAGTGGCCTGGGATGAGCTCTGGTCCTTCCTTTGGGACACGTTTCTTGCATTCTTTGTTCCTCTTTCTCATTTCATAGTCCACAGCTCTCCCCCATCAGGACATATATCAAGGAGCTCTGATGGTTTGGTGGTAAGGAAGTACTCTGCTGATGCTAAGGTATGTTGTTCGAATCCGCCAGCCACTGGAGAAGGATGGGCAATCTCTTCCTATGCAATTTATTGGTCACCTATGGATCGGTTCCAACTCTATGGCAAACAACAACTTCCTGAGATACTGTGACTGAAGGGCTCCATACCAGGGGAGTAAGTGGCACACACAGTAGGTTATTAGCACACTAGATAAATGCTGTGGTTAATGTTACCATAAAGAAGAGGAACCCCAGGTCCTGCCCTTTGTGGGGCTTCTGCCTGCCCGGAGAGATAGGGGAATGACTAGGTGGGTACAAACCAGGGCTGGGAGCAAACCCCTCATGTCTTCAGGCTATAGTGGACGACACGCACCCCACTCTTCCCTGGAGGACCCCATCACCTCATTGTTCTCTGCATTGCTCTTAATTTCTGGCCCAATCTGAATCACAAACTGATCCTCAATGCCCCACACTGCTCCCAGGATCCTAAGGAATACGGCTTTGGAAGGATCAGGAAGTCAGCCCTAATTCTTGTACAGCTTCTGGGTCTAGGTCTTCAGTTGTTCCCACAAAGGCCTGTTTTAATCTTGGATAGGAAACCTGGACTTGCATTTTATACAAATCTTCCTTGTTGGGCCTCATAGTCTCCTAGGGGCAAAGCACTCTGGGGCTAACCAATAGGGGAGTAGTGTGGATCTACCAGGTGCTCTGTAGGAGAAAAATGTGGCTGTCTGCTTTGGCAAAGATCTGCAGCCTCTAGAACCAATACTAAATGGCAGTAAAAGACATTTCAGGGTCATTATGAGTGGAAATTATTGGCAGGGAGTTTGGTGTTGGTTTTCTATTAGGAGGACTTCCGCTCTTAGATTCTGGGGAACACAGCTGCTCCCTGGACCACCAGAGCCCTCCGCTGGTGGCGCCAGGGAAAGCTGCTTGGCAAGGTATGCCAAGTGGTGCTGCTGCTGCCCTCCAACCAGACACTGAACAGCATTTATGTGAAAGATAATGGTACTGGTGGGAGGAGTTGGGTCACTATTCAGACATGGACACTCAAGGTGTTGCTAGGCTGTTTCTAGGATGAGGGCTTCAGAGAAAGAGGCCATCCCTCTCTTCCTCCACGGTACAAGGTCTGGGGAGTTACTGCTGGGGTTCAGGCTGGAGAGGTGATGGGTGTTCATTTCAGATAGGATCATGGCCTCACCCTCTCATCTGGCTCTAACGGAGCTTCCACTGGACTCTCTCTCTCTCTCTCTCTCTCTCTGTCTCTCTCTCTCTCTCTCTCTCTCCAATCCCGGTTGGATGTTCTGTAACTCCCCAGCCTAGCCCTCTCTTGGGCCAGGCCACGGTCTTTTCCCTGGGAGCTGGGGGTGGTCCTGATTCAGGCACCACGCACTACCGGAGTACTGTTGCCCACAGGTCCCTGACTCACAGCGAGGCGGCCAGCTCTGGGCTCTCACATCCGGTTAGGGACACGGTGGCCCCCACACCCTGGGGCGCCGCAGCCTGCATGACCTGCACTGCGCCCCTACAAATGCGCTAACCCCATACTTCCGGCTTCTTGCGCCCCCTCACCAGTACCCTGTGATAGCCACACTCACTCTACCGGGTTGGGGACCCTGTTGGACGCCCGCCCTTGGGGGTAGCCATTGTGGAGATAAAAGGTGACTTCCAACGGTAGGGCTTGGGCACGAGGGCTGTACCTGTGAGATAAGGGTTTGCGTTCAGAGAGGAGCAGACATTTCCATTTCTTTTCCCCACAAGGAACGTGGAAGAACAACCCCTGCCTTCCCGAAGTCTGGAGCTACAATGGGGAGGGGAGCGAAGCTGCAGGGGCGTGATGGGGTCCTGGGCCCTCAGCAGGTCTTTAACTCTGGATCCAGAGCCCTCTCACTCCCTCAGCCGCTGGACCGGCCAGTGCGGAGCCCACAGCGGGGGCCGGGGACACTCACGGGTTGTGTTATACTTGACGCCGTTGAAGTACTCTGGGCATGGCCTCTCTACCAGGGCTCCGGCCCCGCTACGGGGCCAGCACGTCCCGATCTGATCCAAGGTCGTGTTGCAGTAGGAGTAGGGACCTGGCAATAGGAGAGAGAGGAGCGGGGCTCAGACGGGTGGTGGGGCACTGGGCGCTGGGCGCGCAGGACGCGGGGTGGTGGGATTGTAGGGTCTCTGCGCATAACGGGCGCACAGGGAAGGAGCCCACGTCGCCCCGCTCCGCCTGCCTCTCACCTACCCTCGACGTCCGAGGGCGACCCCCAGCCATCCAACAGCAGCTCTTCGTCCAGGGCCAGGCTGCAGTTTGCCTCCAGCAGGCTCTGAAGCAGCGCCTCTTCCATCTCCCGAGCGCGCGGAGAGGGCGTGTGAGTGCGCGCCGCTCGCGGCGACCCAGGATGGGCGCGAGAGTGAGCGGCGGGGATGGCGCGGGGACCTGGGTGACCCGGGTCCAGCTCCGACCTGCTGGGCGGCTTCCTCGGTGCTCCAGGAGCTGCCAAGTCGGGACCTTCCCCTTGGAGAGGGACTGCGGGGCGCACGAACTGGGGTCCACCCACTCTGGCGCGGCCAATGGCGACGTGAGGGGCGGAGCGGACAGCGCCTCCAGCCCCCAGCCTGCTGGTCCGGCCTCGCGATGGTCTTTACAGACCCAGGGTTGCTAACACCCGCGATTTCCGAAGGAAAATGGTGGGCATGGAGAGCATGCACCAAACGCAGCGTTCGAGGATCGCGGGCTCGAGGGCTGCAGGGGACAAGAGCTCCCGCCCGCCGAAGAAACTCAAGCAGCCCTCCCTAACTGCCAGTGGTGAGTGGCTCGCCGCCTGATTTCTTCTTCCTGAGTCCTCACAGGAGAGGGTGGGGGACGCAGGGTGTGATGTAGTGACAAGCAGAGTCCAGATCTGCTCTGGAAAAGAAGACTCTGGCCACAGGGAGGAAAAGGAACTGGAGTGACGGGAAGGAAAGCAGGGAGACCGCACAGTGATCAAGATAAGATGCAGCGACCTGGCTAGGCTGGGGGCGCTGGGCTGTAGAGGAAGGGGTGCATTAGACTTGGTGAGGAGAAACTGGAGTGAAGCGTGCTTCGTGCTTCGGTGGCTTTGAGCAGTGGTCGCGAGGCAGGGATAACTCCAGGTCTCCGCTTGGGTGACAGGAGGAGGGAGCGAGGGGTGGGAAGGGGATAGTTAAACGCTTGTATGTAACGAAATGGGGAAATCTAAGAAAATAACCCACTGGTGTTACTCAGTAGACGTCAGATATCCAAATCTTACTGTTCTGGGCACCAGAGAGTAAAGTGAAGCAATGAGAACGTGTGACATCTTCCCTTTTACAAGGTCAGGTCTATCGTCTATCAGAAAGTGGCTCCCAGACGGTGAGGGGCAAATCAGCCCCACAGCAGGGGCGGAGGAGCTGGGAATCTTGGTACGGGATTTGCTCAAGGTCCCCTCGGGACTACTTGGTTGGCACTTGCCTTCTGTCACCCTTTTTTCACTGCCCCTCAGACTGCAGGGGGTGGATCTGCTCCTCTGGCTATTTGGTGTGAGGAGTGTGGCTGAGAGAACCCCGCCCCGGGTGTGACCTGCCAGCTGCTCTAGGTTGTTTGGGGTCTGGGTCTCTATAGGCTAGGGGAACCCTGGTAGGTAGCATAGTAGTTAAAACAATTAACTGCTAGAAGTTCGACAGTTCAAATCCACCATCCACTCTGTAAGAGAAAGATGATGCAATATAACTCTCTAAAGATATACAGCCCTGGAAGCAACTCTAGGAAGTTCTACTCTGCTTCACCCCCAGGCTATCAGGCAGCATGATAGATGGAGACAAGATTGGAGTTGTTCATGATTTCATCTTGCCCGGATCCACTATCAGCACCCTTGGCAGCAGCAGTGAGGAAATAACAAAGGGGGAGGGAACCCCCACCCTACCAAGTTGCATTGGGAAAATCAACTGTTAAGGACCTGTCCAGAGTGTTGAAGAACAAAGAGGTCAGTCTAGAGACTGAGGTGCACCTCATTTAAGCCAGTTTTCTCAGTTGCTTGCTATGCATCTGAGAGCTCAACAATGATGGCAGAAGAAGAATCGATGCCTTTGAGCTGTGGTGCTATAGAAGAGTATTGAACATGCCATGGACTTCCAAGAGAACAAACAGGTCTGTCGTAGAGAAGGTGAAACTAGGTTGCTCCTTGTAGGCAAGGATTTTGAAGCTCCGTCTCACACACCCTAAGCATGTTTTGAGGAGGGGCCAGTCCTTGGAGAAGGACACCAGGCTTGGGAGGGTAGAGGGTCAGCACAGAAGAGGAAGATCCTGGATAAGATGGGTTGACACAGTGATTGGGGCAATGGAGTCAGGTGTGTTGTAGATGATGTTGGCTCAGAATAGGGCAGGGTTCAGAACCATTGTTCATAGGTTCACTATGAGTTGTAGTTGACTTGAGGGCACTTACAACAATACAGTTCTGCCAGTGGGTTTGGTTTTCTGTTTCTACTTGCCATGTTGCCCCAGGAAGGACTCTTTGCCCTACCTGGGCTCTTTCTCCATCAGTGAGATGGTCTCAGGGTCCCCTTCTGGTTATGTGTCTCTGGTTTTGAAATGCAAAATACTGAGAAGGTATGTGAATGCACATGCACACCTCTGTGTACATGGCAGAGAGAGACCACTTACAATGACATCACGGCTGCCTTGGATGACCTGGGTGACTCCTAACTGGGAAGGCACATGTCATCAGCATGCCTCTCGGAATTGAGCACTGTGGCAGCAAACCCCTCAGCTCTTCTGTGTCTTGTGACCAATCCCACAGACCCTCAAGGCCCCCTGGTTTCCAGGAAGTGGGGCCATATCTTTGTGACTCTTATTAGTAGAGGCACGGTTGCCTGTCATAGTAGATGGGGCACAGGAGAAACTCAGAAAAGTTAGCAGCTTTGGAACAAATTGATTCTATAATCACTTTAGTTTGCAAGTAAGCAAAAAAGGATGGAATTGAAAAAAGCCAAAACTTTCTTAATCTGATTAGCTCCAGCTAGACCGGGAATGAGGAGGCCAAGCATGGGCTTGGGGGGGGTGGTGTTGAGTAATTGTAGTTTGTAGTTTTAGGCCAGGGACAGGCTGGCAGGTAACTGTCCCCAGAGTAGCCTCAAGCATGAGCAGTGTCAGGCTACTGATAAACCAGGGAAGCGTCTGGTAATTTATGCTTGTTTACTAATCTGGTCTTTTCAGTCACTTGCTATGCCTCTGAGGTTTGGACAGTGAATAAAGATGACAGAAGAAAAAATGATGCTTTTGTGTTGTGATGCTGGAGGAGAATACTAAATATTCCATGGACTGCCAAAAGAACAAATAAACATAGCTTGGAAAGAGGCAAGGATAATGAAACTTCCTTAATTTAGGCATATTGTCAGGAAGGGTTTGTCCTTGGAAAAGGATATCATGCTCAGAAAAGTGGAGCATCAGCAAAAGGGAGGAAGACCCTCAATGAGATGGAATGATACAGTGGCTGTAACAATGACTTTAGTGTGGCAGAGATGATGAGGACGGCACAGGATAGGGCAGGGTTCAGATCTGTCTTTCATCGTGTTGTTATGTGTCATGGTTGACTTGATGGCACCTAACAACAAGAACAATAACAATAACAACAACAACAACAACTAATCTATAGTGAACAATTTCTCTATTTTTCACCACATGAAATTATACACTAAAGATTAGTAAGTAAGCACAAGTAAGTCTGTGCTTGCCTTATTTACTGAATACTTTGTTCCAGCTTCTACCAGCCTCCATTGAGAACCAAAATTGCCAGAGAAGATTTACCCAGGGTCAACTTTTACCGAGGGTCACCGGAAACCAGCATTGTAACCAGGGCAGGGAGAGAGGAAGAGGTCTCCTGGGCTGTCTGTGGTGCTCCAGCCTCATTGGCTTCCACATTAATGCTACTATCATTGCCCAGCACAGAGAAGAGGCCAGGCTGAGTGCTGGGATCTTGCCAGGGCCTGCTGAATGACAGGTATAAGGTGCAGACCAGCCAGGCAAAATCTGTGCCTCCTGGACGGATGTTCGAATTCTCCACTGTGTTCTGGGAAGCTGCAGAGGCAAAGATCCCTTGGTGTCTTCTCAGCACCAGGTGTGGGGAGGATGGGTTGAGTCCCATTCCAGCCCCGAGCTCTGTCCCTGAGGGTCTCCCACAGGCTGTGATAGGTAGAGCTGGTCCCTGTCTTCTCTCGGAAATAGCTTTTATGCATAAAACAGGGCCATTTCACATCTAGATTACACAGCAAGGTGAAAAGGCAAAACCCAGCCACTCTGATGTCCCTAATATGCTTGCAGCCAGATCCACTGATCAGGAGAAGCAGCCACCCAAGGTGGTGGAGGAGTGCTCCCAGTGACCAGAAGTCATGGGTTTCTCTAGGAGCATGTGCATTTGTGCAGCGAGTAAAGGCTGCCTCGATGGTCCTCGATGGCTCTGAACCTGGAAGGCATTTGTCCTAAATAAAGGTCCTTCTGGGAAGTGAGCAATGAAGTGGCAAACCCCTCAGATTTTCTGTATGGACAGAACCACAGGCCCCAAGGCCCCCTGGTTTCCAGGATGCGGGGCCATATCTCCATGACTATTATTATTAGAGGCACGATTGCTTGTCATTCTAGTTCGGACACAGGAGAAATTGAGGTAGAAGCTTTGGAACAGATTGATTTTACAGTTCACTTTAGTATTAGCAAACAAACAAATGAAGACAAAATTGGAAAGAGTCAAAACTTTCTTCAATTTTATTAAAGCCAGCCAGGTCAGGAACTGGGGTGTGTGTGTGTGTGTGTGTATGTGTGTGTGTGTGTGTGACAGTTTGTGTGGCCTCAGGCTGGTGAGGACAGGGACAGGTTGAAAAATATGTGCAGGCAGATGTGTCTGCGGAAGACACCTGTGTGCAGCAGTGTGGAGTGTGCACGTGCCTCTGGTACCCCTTCGTCCAACTCTGGCCACATCTGTAATGGCAGTAGAAAGCAGAAGGCAAGCTCAGACACCCCTGTCCTCCAGGACACAGACATGGACATGTAGCATGGAATAGACATGTATATTGCAATAGAAACAGTGACACCCATGTCTCTCAGGGCACAGCCACGGACATGTAACATAGAATAGATATGTACAAGGCAACAGACAGTGTCACAAAGTCATGTCATGTACGGATAGTACATATTCTCCTCCTTTATCTCTGTCATCCCCTCTCATGGAACATTAGCTGTAAAACAGGACATAAGGGGACAGAGAACTTCCAAAAGTTCAAGCTGAGTGGAGAAGAGGCTGTGACACTAGGGATATCATTGCTGATGCCAAATGGATCTTGGCTGAAAGTAAAGAATACCAGAAAATGTCCTTTTGTGCTTTATTGACTGTGCAAAGACATTTGACTGGGTAGATCATTTTGGCTAACTGAGAAGAGTAGAAATCTGAGAACATGCTCACACAAAGCGAATACCTAGACCAAGAAGCTGTTGTGTGAACCAAGCAAGAACACTCATGGCTTAAAATAAGGAAAGGTGTGTACTAGAACAAGATAAAGGTAAATAACCCAATTGAAAAATGGGCACAGGATATGGACAGACACTTCACCAAAGAAGATGGCGAACAAACACATGAAGAAATGTTCAAAATTTCTAGCTCTAATAGAGATGCAAATCAAAACAACTATGAGTTAGCATCTCACCCTAGTAAGAATAGCAAAATTTAACAGAACAGAAAACATCAAATGCTGGTGAAGTTGTGGAGTAACTGGAACCCTTATTCACTGTTGGTGGGAGTGTAAAATGGTAAATGGTGCAACCACTATGGAAGGCTGTATGGCGCTTTCTCAAAAAGTTGCAAATAGAAATACCATTTGACCCAGCAATTCCACTACTGGGAATTTACCCTAAAGAAACTGTAACTGCCACCAAAGCAGATACATGCACACCAATGTTTATCACGGCTTTGTTCACAGTAGCAAAGAGCTGGAAACAACCTAAGTGCCCATCAACAAACAAATGGATAGAGAAGCTCTGGTATAGTCACACAATGGAATACTATGCAGCACTGAAAAACAGAGAACCCGTGAAATATTATACAAAATGGGTGACCCTGAAGGACATTATGCTGAGTGAAATATCTCACTCACAAAGGGACAAATATTGCATAGGACCACTGCTGTAAAACGGGACTGACATCCGGGTTGAGGGAAGACAGAGAAGGAGGGGATGAATGATGCATACTGCATTGAAACAGATGAGAAAGAGAACTGTTTAAAAGGGATATATGATTGGGTATTATTGTCATGACAGGAGTTCACAATGAAGGCTGTACAGTGGAGTGAACTTGGGGGTGGGATTTCATAACAATGAAAGAGTTCTTCTTGTACTTTTCAAGGAGAAGAGTGAATTGAGGGGAAGGGGGTGGGCAGGGAGAAAAGTGCAACAACGAATGAATGGAAACCTTAAGTCTTTGTAAACTTTCATTAAAATTAATAAGAAAAAAAAAGAAGCTAGACTCTAAGAAGAAAATAGTGGTATCAGAATTGGAAGAAGATTCATCAACAATCTGTATTATACATATGGCACAGCCTTGCTTGTTCAGAGTGATAAGGACTTGAGACACTTGCTGTGGAAGATCAAATACTAGAGCCTTCAATATGGATTACATCTCAATGTCAAGAAGACAAAAATCCTCACCACTGGGCCAATAGGCAACATCATGAAAAAAGAGAGAAAAGATTAAAATTGTCAATTACTCTATCTTAATTGGATCCACAAGCAACCTTGGCAACAGCTTTCAAGAAATCAAAAGATATATTGCATTGTCAGGGACCTCTTCAAATTACTGAGGAGCAATGATGTCAGTTTGAAAATTAAGGTGTACCTGATCCAGGTCATGGTCTTTGCAATCACTTGTTTAGCATTATGCATCTGAGAGCTGGGCAATGAATAAAGATGGCAGAAGAAAAATCAATGCTTTTGAGTTGTGTTGTTCATGAAGGGTTCTGAGTATTCCATGACTACCAAAAGAACAAACACACCTTGAGAAGGAGAAACCAGAGAGCCCTTTAGAGGCAAGGATATTGAAGCTTCATCTCCAATACTTCAGGCATGTTTCTAGCAGGGGCTTTTCCTTTGAAAGGGACATCATGAGAAAGATGGAAGGTCAGCAAAAATGAGGAAGACTCTCAACAAGATGGTGTGACACAGTGACTGTAGCAGTGGGCTCAAGTGTGTCAGAAATGGTGAGGATGGCACAGGATAGAATAGGGTTCCGATCTGTTGTTCAAAGTGTCTCTATGAGTCATACTCAACAACACGTAACAATAACAAGGGAACGAAGTCTGTCTTTGTACCTCTAAGGAGCTATTTTGGGTCAGAGGGAAGATTGAGAGTTTGCTATAGAAGCCAGCAATGGGAATTATGGGAGTTATGGCTCTACTGAAGACATGGAAACTAAACAGTGTCCCTGCTGGACAGCTAGACATGGTGCCTGCTCAGCTTTCTGTCTTCATATCAAACCAAAGATCAGGCTGTGGAACCAGAAAGGGCCCTCAGAGATCATCTCACTCAGCCTCCTCATGTTATTGATGGGCAAATGGATGCCCAGAGAAGAAGGAATGTTTCTTCTTCCCATCTTTCCAAGGATATCATGCTCCTTTCTGCAGCAGCCCCTGACTGATTCTCATCTCCTCCACATGGCAGAACAAGTGATTTTCCTAGGGCAGAATTACAATCATGTCATTGCTCACAGAGTGGCTCCCCAGTGTTTCAGCATTGAGTCCAAAAAGTAATTCATGGTGGGCTGGCCCCAGTCTTCTTCCTGGTATTCTACTTGAGATGCCCTTTGGGACTGTCATTCTCTGCAGTGATTTGATACCAATGCTTCCTCTGCCAGGAATGCCCGATGGCCCTTCACCCAGTTACCCTAACTGACGTCTACTCTTCCTTCAGAAATCTGGCTCTCCTGTCTTCAACTCTGACACATACATATGCGTGATCCTCTTCAGTCCCTGCATTGCCAGAGGCTGCGCTATGCCACACAGAAATGGCTGGTTTTGCCTGTCTTCTGTATCAGCTGAGTCCCTGCGTGGCACAAGTGCTCATCTGCTAACTGAAAGGGTGGCCTTCTAAATTCACCGAGAGTTGCCTCAGAAGAAAAGCCTGGTGACATTCTTAAATCCTCCAAACTCCTCTGTCCCTCTCTTCCTTCCAAAATCTGCCCCTACCTCATTCCAGCACATTACCCTCTCTCAACATTCAGCCAACCAATCCCTAAAAATATATAAAATCTGTCCAGGAAAAAAAAATCCCTTCCTTCACTTTCTTGCCAAGACCTATTTTTAATCATTTCATAGTAAATTCTAAAACACAGCAAACACAGGAAAGTCTTGAACCATAAAACAGAAAAAAAAAGTATTACCATTTTTCTATTTTTCTAACTCACTCTCTTTACAGATAAGTTAACACTTTCTTTGAGTAAAAGATCATTTAAAGACATAAACCCTTTGCTTTGCTACCTAAGTAATTCATTTTGCTTCTGTTTCTTTTCTGCACTCTCTCAAACTTTCTATAAAAAGTATATGATAAAATTGTAAATAAATTTAATGTTGTTAATACTAGTAGTTGATGTAAGTTAAGATTTGTTAATAGTTGGATGTTTGTTCTCTGTATACTGCTGATCTGCTGTATATTAGTAAATAAGTTTGTTGTAGCTTTAAGTGTTTTTTTTTTCTGTTAATTGTTAATTTCTTTCAGGCTGAGTTAATGATTTTAGTAGTTAATAAGAGCTGCTATCTCTTCCATTCCACCCTAGCTCTCCATAAACCAGGAAAAAAAATTCATGTTGTTCGTTCTGACCATATTTACTTGGAAATTCACTCCTACCCATCCCCAGTAGCAGCCACTACAGGAAGTGGCAGCAATAAACAAAACCAAAAAAGTTTAAAAGTCAAGCCTATACAAGTATATAAGGGTTTTTTTTGTTTGTTTTTATTAAAACAAGTCTTAAAGTTTTATTTTGTTTCCTCTTTCCTTAAAGCATTTTCCACCCACCTTAAATTTTCGGCCAGAGTTCAGAATTTTCCCAAATTAATATTTTTCTCCTTTTTAAGTTTAATATGTTGTTGTTGTTATGTGCCGTCGAGTCACTTGAGACTCATAGCGACCCTGTGTACAACAGCCCTAAACCTTGCTCTATTCTTTGCCAATCTCACTGTCTCTGATAAAACTATCCCCATTACCCCAGTGACAGATTCAATCCATCTCATCTCCTCTCCTCTCCTGTGTTGTTTCTCCACCCTCTCAAACATGATGGCCCTCTCCAAGGACTAGTCCCTCCTTGCAACGTATCCAAAGTATGTCAGATGAAGCTTTAGAATTCTTGCCTCCAAGGAGCAGCCTAGCTTCACCCTCTCCAGGTCAAACTTGTTTGATCTCCTAGCAGTTCATGGTATATTCAATACTCTTCTCCAGCACCAAAGCTCAAAGGCATCAACTCTCCTTCTATCATCCCTAGTCATTGTCTAGCTCTCTGAAGCATTCCAAGTAACTGCAAAGACCATGGCCTGGATTAGGCGCACCTTGGTCTCCAGGCTGACATCGTTGCTCCTCAGTACCTTGGAGAGGTTTCTGACAGCAGACTTTCCCTATGCAATGCGTCTTTTCATTTCCTGGCTATTGGTACCAAGAGTGTTGATTGTAGAGCCAACCAAGCCAAAGCTGTCAACAATCTCAATCTCTTCACCATCTATCATGATGCTGCCAATTGGTCCAGTGGTGAGAATCTTTGTTTTCTTGATGTTGAACTGCAATCCATATTGAAGGCTGCAGTCCTTGCCCTTCTACAGCAAGAGCTTCAGGTCCTCCTTAGTTTCTATTAAATTTTTAAATTTTAATATAGAAATAATTATATATATATATATATATATACACACATATACACACACACATAGTTTAAGTTTAGCTCTAGCTCATGAACTCTAACGATAAAAAGATCTAATTAAAACACCATGAAAGCCCATGTTCTCTTTAATATTAAAAATTTTCAATGTTATAACAACAAACTAAAAAGTTTTTCAAGATCCTAAAAGAATTTAAAGAATTTCATATTCTACTATTTTAATTTAATGTAGGGAATTTTAACAGTTTTGCTGTCTTTTTGCTATTCTGCTAATAAAAAGCATACAAATTACTAATAATACTAGATACTAGAATAATATGCATATTATTAAACTGCACCTGCCAGCTACAGCTCAAGCAATTGTTAAGATAGACCCACTTTAAAACTATAAATAAAAACAAAGAAATTGAGTTAAGAAATAGCTCCTTGTCCTATATATATAAACACACACTCTGGTAATATCAGTAAACTACTCTAAATTAGCATAAGTAACACAAAATAAAGAAGAGAACCCTGCAACTTTTAAAATTCACCAACTTAGACCCTAAGCCTCATAAGGAAAGAATATAGTAATACATTCCCATTTCATCAATAAATCTGCCTCTGATATTAGAAATGAACTTCAGAAAAGGCTTTACACCTCCAGTATAATTCAAACTGCTACTATTTCAGGGTTCAACAGTAGGAATTCGGGAGAAGCAAAGGACTAGCAAAAAAGTCAAATTTCTTAAAACTGCTATTGCAGAATATTTAAAATCATAATCCTTTCATTCAGCAGACATGCCCCCAAAATCCCAATTCCAAGGCTTTTACTTCCAGTGTGGAAAGCCTAGTATTGGTCACATAAGCCATAAATGTCAAAAGATGCTGCGAGAGAATAAAGGAGCAGAAAGGAAGCCTCCTGCCACTTGCTTTCAGTGCCGTCCTCTTAAACACTTGGCTCAGCAATTCCCCAAGGGAGTCTCGGTAACAGAAAAGCAGTCAGACTGATGGGACCCTAGCTATAAGTGACCAGCATTGCATCACCATACGCCTGGAGAAGCCTTGAGAATGCATGGAGTTGCTGGTAAAATAATTCACTCTCTTTCCAAGACTGTTGTTGTTGTTGTTATGTGCCGTCGAGTCGCTTGCGACTCATAGCGACCCTATGTACAACAGCCCTAAACCCTGTTCTATCCTGTGCCAATCTCACTGCCTCTGACACATCCATCCTGTTTACTCCAGTCTCATAGAAGGTCTTCCCCTCCTGCGCTGTCCCTCCACTCTGCCCAGCATGATGTCCCTCTCCAAAGACCTGTCTCTCCTTACAACATGTCCAAAGTATGTCAGGCGAAGCCCCAGAATCCTTGCCTCCAAGGAGCAGCCTGGTTTAACCCTCTCTAGGATGAATCTATTTGTTTTCTTGGCAGTCCATGGTACATTCAGTACTCTTCTCCAGCACCACAGCTCAAAGGCGTCAATTCTCCTTCTATCCTCCCTAGTCATTGTTCAACTCTCTGATGCATAACAAGTGATTGCAAAAACCATGGCCTTTATCAGGCGCACCTTAGTCTCCAGAGAGACACCGTTGCTCTTGAGTACTTTAGAGAGGTCCCTAACCACAGACTTTCCAAGACTACTATGAGTTATTTTGTCTTGAAATTTTTTAGTACCTTTCTTTTCCCCCACCAACTTATATTACAGATACTGAGAAAAACTTGTAAAGAGCTATCAAACTTCCCTGTTAAATTGTACATAAAATAGAGTATTTTTCCCATCAAATTCTAGTTAAATCTATATGCCTTGTATTTTTATTTAAAAAACCCACTTGTTATCAAAAGTAAATGCTAAAGTTCTTTTCGCCCGAATGTTTCCAATGGTATTAAGAAAAACCCCAAACAACAAAACTCAATGCCAGTAAGCCTCAATTAAAAAGTTAAAAAGTATGTAGCCATCATTAAGTAATTAAGAGAAACAATAATAACCTTTGATAAATCTTATTATTTTAAAGAAAATTTTATTTTAATTGTGATTTTAATGAATGTTTACAGAAAAGTTAGATTTTTCACTCATTGTTGTACATTTTACCCTGTCTCCCTTCCTTCCCCAGTTCACTTTTTTAAAGCATTCATTGTTGCACAATTACCTACCCTCCCGCAACTCCTTTTTACAATAATATACCTCTTATTCTGGACTGTTGTCATGTGTATAAAGCCTAATCATATATTCCTTTTAAATAGTTCTTTCCTTCATCTGTTCCAATGCAAAGGCCATTATCTAGCTACTCTTGTCCTATTCTCCTCCCAACCTCCCATGTCAGACCTGCTTTACAACAGTGGTGCTATGCAGTATTTGTCCTTTTGCAACTGAGATATTACACTAAGCATGATGTGCTCCAGAGTCCCCCATGTGGTATATTGTTCATTGTTTTTCAGTGCTGTGTAATATCCACTGTATAAATATTCCATCTCCTTATAACACTCCCATCTTACCATCCCAGAAGCCAAATAATAAATAATAAATAAAAAGTAAAACCTATCAATAAAAATATACTTCTTCTATATCCGGTAGTACCCAACCCCTACATTCGAAGAACCCAAATAATATTAAGCATAAATGATATAATCTTTACTATATCTCTCCACTCTGAATCTCATCCTTTATTTGCTTTTTTTTTTTTATTTTTGTGTGAGTGTACCGTCAAATCAGATCTGACTGGTACAGGAGGAGATTGTCCCTACTTCCCCGGCAGAGCATCTGGTGGATTCGAACCGTGAGCCTCTGGGATTGTGGTTGCAGCTCCTTGCCACTAGGCCACCAGAGCTCCCCTCCTTTATTTGCTTTTAAGTAAACCAACCCAGAAACACTAAGAACCAGTCAATATCTATAGTTGAGCAGAAAGATAATGCAAGTAGTACTAAATTCTTTCAGAAAGAGAAGAGCATAGTTTTGTTTTAAAGTAATACTGATTTCATCAGAATTTGAAAGCTAAGAAAAATTGTGGAAGTTGTAAAAGTGTGAGAGAAACTGAATGTTGTTAAAAAGATAGAGTAAAATGTTTTATATAGTCTTTAGTTAAAATGAGTCAAATTAAGAAAGATTTTAGCTAAGTTGTTCTATCAAACTCAGTCTAATAAAATTACCCTATTGCTGATTATCCTTTTGTACAGCAGAGAAGTTCCCCAACAAATACAACAAATTATCAGCATATGATATCTGTTCTTCAAACTCAAGTTATCTTTTAAAGCATGTCATAAACTTTATGTAAAAGTTTTAAAGTAACACAGGACTGTGGTCCCCATAACACACTTAAACCTGACCCAAGTACAACTTAAAATACACACTAAAAATAGTATTCCTAGAAAAAAGCCATTCCAGTGGATAGAAATTTGACTCAAGAAATTCTTCAAATATAGTTAAAACAAAGCTTCAGCCCCTCCACAAGTCCCTATCATCAGGCCTATTGTCCAGGACCTCACGCAAACCACCCCTCCCCACCTCCACCTATGTCTGTCCAGACAACCTTTTCGCCCTTGAGAAATTCTCCTAAAGTCATACTGCTCCTGCAAAGTTCTTATCCAAACCCCTTCCCTCTTTCTAACAAACTCATACTCCACAACCAACAATAACCGAGACCTATGGAACGCTTCCATCATCTCAACCTACCCATATGCTGAAATTTACCCTGCCCAGCATCACCCAACCTAACCTAAACTCATTCTGCTTTCTACTGAGGAAGAAACCCAGATTTCTCTCTTCCATTACTTAATACAAACTCCTCGCAATATCAAAATTAGCACTGTATTTTGTTATAAATGGCGCCATCTGCCCATCTCTTTCTAAATCATGAAAAAATACTTAGCTACTTCTTTCAGGTCAAATGACCAGAAGTCAGTGCAGACTAGGTTCAGCTTCTCTTCAGTGTCAACTTCTAAAGATGCCTTAAAGTTTCTTTACCTGTGGACACAGCGTCAACTTCTTTCTGACTGTGGAACAAGCCAACTCCGAACTAATACTTATCCTTCTGACCCAGCACCTCAAACCAAACAACACTCATAGGACTTTAGTGTCCAGCCTGGGAATGATAACAGGAAACAAAACTAACACTGCAGGCCTAGGCATCTCCCTAGAAAAATTCCAGCTTCTCTCAAAAGCTCTCCAAGTATCACTAGATGATATTGCTGCTCAACTCATTGCAGTTCAAGACCAAATTAACTCCCTAATGGCAGTTGTATTACAAAACAGGAGACAATCTATTAACTACGGAAAAAGGTGGTCTCTGCCTGTTTATAATGTTGTTTCTATACTGATAAATTAGCTGCTCTGCGGGAGAAGGATGGGAAGAATGGGGAATCTCCTCCGTGCGATTAACTGGCTCTGAAAACCAGCTGGAGGGTCAGCTATGGGTCAGTTCTGACTCTATGGTACACAACAATAACAACAACAAAACAGGAGTAGTGAGGGAAGGAATAAAAAAATGAAAAGACAAAGCTATGCCCTAAAGAGACTATCAGGGACAGAGTGGCAGCTAGGAATTCCCTCTTGGCTACTCCCCAACCTAACTCTATTTCTTGTCATTCTTTTTTTTTTTTTTTTAACACTTGCTCCCTGTTTATAAATCCCTTTCAGAGATTTTTTAGTAGAGCCTCGCCACCATCTCCCGAGCAACAGCCCAAGAATACGAGAAAGGATGCTCCTCCTTCAGACCTTACAGGAAAGCGGCACCAGCCCCCCAGCATTGCCCCAGTCCAGCAGGAAGTAGCTAGAGCTAGAGACAACTATGCCCTTGCTTCCTACACTGTAGGGTCTGGAATAGAAGAAAAATGCCGCAGGTGTCCCCAGGCCTGATCACAAAAGCCCACATCCAAGTTAATTAATAGGACCCTCACTCCGAATTCTGAGCAAAATGCCATCTTCCCTAGTTCTCCCTAAAAACCCCTTCATAAAAAGGAACTGTCCTTGACTGCCCTGGTGCTATTTTGACCTTCCCCGTGTGGAGTCACTAGGCGTCCCTCTCAGACCACTCAATAAAGGCCTATTCCTTTCTTGGGACCAGCTTCTTTCTTTCTCTCTCTCTTTTTTATATCTAACAGAGTGTGTGTGTGTGTGTGTGTGTGTGTGTGTGTGTGTGTGTGTGTGTGTGTGTGTGAGAGACAGAGAGAGAGACAGAGAGGAACAGAGGGTGTGTGTGAGAAAGAAAGAAAGAAAGGAAGGAAGGAAGGAAGGAAGGAAGGAAGGAAGGAAGAAAGAAAGGAAAGGAAAAAAGAAACAGAGTAGTGAGAGGGACAAGGAGAGGGAGAGGAAAGGAGAGATTGCTGGAGATTTACTTCAAGGAATCCTTGAACTCATTCATACTCCTGTGTTATCTATACACTGAGTAAACTATGTGTCTCACAATATACCACTTATGGGTTTTTTTTTTCAGCACTCTACCCCCTCAATTTATAGCTGAACAAAAGACATGAAAATACTGAGGAGGCGTATTTTCCCTCTCTTTCTTTTATATACGATATATATATTTCCAAATCTATGCAGATGCTGCTATGATGATGAAGCTAGAAGTAATCCATTTATAGCTTGCCTGAAGTCACAGTTGGCTCTTGGGAGTGCGTGTGTGCTTCTCCTTTGTTTGGACCTCAGGGCATACAATTAGATTGATCATCTGTGATTCATGACCCCTTGTCACCATCAGTCCATGCGTGGCCTGCCTTTATTTTATTTTAGACTTTTTTATGGACATTTATATGTAGCAGTAAATATAATGAGCACCCTTGAAGAACCAACCACTCAACCAAAAACAAGATCATCACCAGTGACCTATTTATCTATATGCTGCTACCCAGAGGCAACATTCTCTTGGCCTCTATTTATCATTCCCTAGTTTTTTGTGTTTTTTTTTTTTTTTCAGTTGCAGCACAAACGTGTGTGTAAATGAGAAAGTATCTGCTGTCACTTGTTAATGAACTTATGCTCATCAATATGCATTTTCACACAATACAAACCCTGAAAAGAAGGTCAGTACCATGTGAGGATTTGAGAAAATATTTTTGAAGTAAAATCCTCCATTCATATCCACCCCCCAGGGATTTAGCTAACGAAGGGTGGCATGTCCTCACAATCACTCCACAGCAGTGTCACCAGACTCTGGGGGGATAAAGATTTGATGTCATTAGGAAATATTCTCTCTGGATTGTGAGACGGAAAAGCAGATCACAAAACTACAAAACTATGGACACAGCATGTCTCCTGTTTGGTGTTGTTTTTTTAAGTGAAAGTTAAAAGAAAGTGAAGGTCTACAGATCGATAAACTCATAGGGAATACTGAGGTGTTTTTTTTTTCCAATTTGGTATTTTAAGATGATGAGTGATTTTTGTCTATCTTGTAAATATTTTTTATAGGTGTATTCAAATAATAGGCATCCCTTTTGTAAACAATTGAAAGATGTGAGAAGTTATTAAGTGAGACCTTCTATTTGGATAAGTGGGCTTCTCTCTGCTGGACTCTGAGGTAGGGAGGATCTCAGGGAAGTCTGAGAAGGGAAGATCTGTACCCTAAGCTAAAGGGGTGGGAGGTGGTAGGATTTCTGACAAACTAGTGTTGTCTGTGAGGAGAGACAATTTGGTTGAGGGGAAGGTTGGTTTCCTGACCTGCAGAGGGGGTTCCACTTCCTGGCTGAGAGCTGTTGCTAACAGATGTGTGGGTGTCTCCCACACTTCCATTGCTCACTCTTCCCAGGAACCCTCCGAGGGAGATGTAGATTTGTTTCTAACAGGTGCAGTAACACACCCTGACAGGACACAAGACTTGTCCAAGGCCACCAGCTGTTAAGTGGAGAGCCTCAAATCAATGTCAAGTCTGACCCTAGCACCTGCACTATTGACCCCTCTTGTGTGGACGGGTTTCTTGTCTCCTATATGCTGGCAGCAGCTCCTGTCTGTGGTGACCCCACTCCCAGCTTCTTCCCTTCCCACTGCTGAGGCTGAGGCCTAGGATGTGGACCCAGGTGGAGCCCCTGAGAAGCCAGGCTGTGGGAGCTCTGAGAGGGCTGGCGCTGACTCTGAATCAGATGGAAGAGCTGAGGAAGAGCAGGATTCAGGGCCCCAGCTGCCGCTTCGAGGGTCCTTGTCAGGAGGTGACACTGTAGCCACGGCAACGGGAGAATGTGTTTTACACCTGCTGATGGTCCCTGAGTTTGAAAGCATGGGGGTCCCTCTGTCCTTGGGATCCTGAATGCAAGCTCCACTGATTTCCCTTAGAAACAGACACAAGGAGGTAGAAGCTGGCTCCTGATCAACACTCTGCCATTAAATAAGAAGCTGGACCCCAGATGGGGAATGGTCCTGCCTAAGGATGCAGCAAGGTGACCACAGAAGCAGGCCTGAGAGTCACGGCTCTATCTACTACCTCATGGAGCCTGCACTGGCACAAGGGGGAGTGTTTTCACTCCCTGCGGGCCATCCCTCATCCCCTGGGCTCTGCCCCAGGGTGAGAGCTGTGTATTTACCTGAAAGATTGGTGAGAGTCCTGACTGCACCACAGTGCTGCTCCAGCAGTGCCAACAGGTGCTGGTCTCCGCTCACAGTGCTTGACTCGGCTGCCTAGGGGATGGGAAGCATAAGGTCAGAGGTCAGGCTCTGCCCAGGCACTGGCAGTGCATAGTGTGTCCCCCTGCTCTGTCATTCATCCTTACATCTTTTGCTTCTACTATAGAGAGGTCACTAAGAGTCACGCAGAGGAGGGACATACCTGAGGCCACACAACAGGGTAGCCAGGCCAGGAGGGTATTGGGAGACTTCAGAAATGGCCAATGCCACCTCAACTCCAAGGGCAGCATGTGCTCTGCCACCCCTCAGTCCCCAAGGTCAGAGATGGGATTGGCCCCCGTGAAGCAGCCTGTACCTTTCTGTCAGCACATCTGGGTGTTGGTCTACCAGTTGTTCCTCCCCCTGACAAATCCTTGGCTGGAGGGCAATAGTGGACATTCTTAGGGCTGCCCAGGCAGTTAACAATACCCTAGACTTAGAAGGTGAAGAAATGAGAGGGAAAGAGCAAACGATTGTGTTTTGTTTGCTTGATGCATAAGCACATGGCAGAACACACGGTGTTAGGTTAGCACAGGGTTGACACATCTGACTTCGGAGCCTTGGAAGGACTAGGAAGGCTTCCTGGAAGAGGTGACTCTTAGGGCCGATCAGGGATGTAAGGAAAAAAGAGGGACCACTGTGCTGGTGGAGGCACTCACCAGGACAAATGTGATTGTTACAACAATGGAAATCATATCCACAAGCCAAAACCACCCAGGATCCTATGTCCTGAAAACTTCAACCATCTCGTGAGGATGAGGAGGATGAGGCACACGTCCGTGAGGGGACTTCCTCTGGCATGAGAAGCAGGCGAGTGACTAGCTCGTTAGGGCATCTCCAGATGCTGATGTGGGCCTGGGAAGGTGAGTAGGAGGGTGTCCAGCAGGAAGGCATCCCTGGATGTCAAGGACAGAGAGGCTGGGAATGTGTAGTGAGGCTTAAAAGGGGCGATGATCTCGAAAGATTAAAATCCTTGTCCTCATTCCTCCCAAGACCACCCCTTCTGCCCTCCGTGGGCATGACCTGTGTAGGAGATGACTTTTGTGACCCTCCCAGCCCTGAAGGGAGCTCGGTGGACTAGTGGTAAGAAGCTATGCTGCAATCATACAGGTAGGTGGGTTGAATCCACCAGCTGCTCCGTGGGAGGATGGACAGTCTCCTCCTGTGTTATTAACTGCCCCGAAAACTCACTGGAGGATCAGCTAGGGGTTAGTTTTGACTTGAGGGAACAGAACAACAGCAACCCAACCCTGACATTTCTGAGCCCTGGATTCCAGAAGCATCTGTCCAGTGGGCAGCCCCTTCTCTTTCCCCCATTATCCCAGCTGGTCAGATGTTCCCTCACCTTTGACTGACATTGTGTGCCCCAGGATGTCCCTGCGGCCAGGCCCCACAGCCCAGAAACATCACGCTATCCACCCTTCCTGTCTGCCTCTGGGACAGGGTCTGGTGGTCCTTCAAAATGATGAAATGACCCCACCTCTCCCCTTCATCTCTCTCTGAGGTACTCACTGCACCTTGCTTGGTCAATCTCCACCCACAAGGGCAGAGGGCAGTGCAGGGGAGCAGGCATGCTGGGGTCTGTGTGTAATGCATACATGGAACGTGTGCGTTATGTGTGTGAAGTCTATGTGTGGGCTAGGTGTTACGTCTGTGGTTATGTGCCTGTGGTTATGAGTGAACAAAGAATATGTAGTAGGAATGCATTGTGTCTTTGTGTACAGTGTGTTATGTGTGTGTGTGTGTGTGTGTGTGTGTGTGTGTGTGTGTCTGCTATATAAGTTCCTGAATAGCCCAGTGGTTAAAGAGCACATTTTTAAACCACAAGTGGCCAGTTTGAACCCACCAGCTATTCCCAACCCAGCAAAAGCAGTTAGTTTCTGTAGAGATTTACAACCTTGGCAACGCTGTGGAGCGGCTCTGCTCTGTCCTATAGGGTCACAGTGACTGGAATAGACTCGAAGGCAGTGGGATACAGACCGTGTGTATACACAGAGATGCTATGGGGTCTTGAGCTGTCAGCAGGCAGCCTTGGCCACTTCACCTCGGGACCAGTGAGTAGGGGCCAGCACTGGTGGGCCTGAGGCCTGAAGAGGCAGACTTTTCCTGGCATTAAGAATACCTTGCTGGTTCAGCAAGCCTGATGTCCTGAGTGAGATGTCCTGGGGAAGGACTGTGGGTCCTGAGATGGTCCAGGGGATCTTGACACCACTCAGTTGTGTCAGAGAAGAGTGATGGGCTTTGAACTTAACCCTCATCCTCTTCCTTGACACCCTCTTCTCAATCACCCTCCTCCTTGAACCTCACCTGGTCTCTTGGTCTTTTTGAAAAGCAGCTGGTGACCACATCCTTGGAAGGGCAGCCTGCTCAGGAATCAGCCAGCAGTGGAGAGCCTTAACAGAAGCCGTGGACAGCTCTGAGCTGTGACATAGCATCTTAGAGCTGTGAGGGTCTCAGAGGACCTCTGGCTCTGCCCTGCTCACCCTCCTTCGCTCCCAGCTACAATGTCTATGGTCCTCAAACTCAGCTGATCCCGTGTTCAGCTTTGCTGAATGCCTGGCTTTAAGACCAGGAAAGCCAGATCACAGATCCCCACCCCAGGACTTGGGCAGTATGGGGCCAACTTGCCTTGAATGTGGTGGCTGAAGGTGTGGCAGAGTCTCCTTGCTGAGCAAGGCATTCAGGACTATATAACAGCATTAGTGTGTGCTTCAGGGCCCAGGCTAGATGGGTGGAAAGGTCAGAGGTAGAGTTTGGAGTGACTCCCAGATCTTGGCTCCATCTCCTGTAATTTTTTCCTCATCTAAAAAGCTGATGAACTAAAGACGTTCCCTGCTTTGAAGGAGTTGATTGGGTAAGTTCACTTTAGTTCATGCTAACACACTTGAAGGTGTTTACTGTGGCAGAGCTCGTGGTGGTGATGGTGGTCGTGATGGTGATGGTGATGGTGATGGTAATGGTGGTGATGGTGATGTTAGTAGCAGTGATGATGATGGTAAAGGTGGTGGTGGTGATGGTAAAGGTGGTGGTGGTGATGGTAATGGAGGTGGTGGTGATGGTAATGGAGGTGGTGGCGGTGGTGGTGATAATAGAAGTGATGGTGATGGTCATAGTGGTGATGGTAAATGTGGTGATGGTGATGGTGGTGGTGATGGTAATGGTGGTGATGGTGATGTTAGTAGCAGTGATGATGATGGTAAAGGTGGTGGTGGTAATGGAGGTGGTGGTGGTGATAATAGAAGTGATGGTGATGGTCATAGTGGTGATGGTAAATGTGGTGATGGTGATGGTGGTGGTAGTGATGGTGATGGTAATGATGGGTGCTGGCAGTGGTGGTGATGTAAAGGTGGTGGTGGTGATGGCGATGGCGGTAGTGGTGATGGTGATGGTAATGGTGGTGGTGATGGTAAAAGTGGTGGTGGTGGTGGTGATGGTAGTGATGGGTGTTGGCGGTGGTGGTGATGGTCATGGTAATGGTGATGGTGGTGGTGATGGTGATGGCAGTGATGAGTGCTGGCGGTGGTGGTGATGGCCATGGTGATGATGGTAATGATGAGTGCTGGCAGTGGTGGTGATAGTCATGGTAATGGTGGTGGTGATGGTAATGGCGGTGGTGATGGTGATGGTGGTGATGGTAATGGTGGTGGTGGAGATGGTAATGGGGATGATAATGCTAGTGGTCATGGTGGTAGTGGTACTGAGAAGGGGACAAGTAGAGGGAGGGAAAGATTGCTGCCCCCAGAAAGCACCTGGTTCAGTAGGACAGACACAGGTGATTATATTTCAGTGAAAACATCCCAGTGGTGAAGGTTGCTGTTTCTTAGCCCCGTGACACTGGCCAAGTCACGCCACTTCTCTGAGTCTTGATCTCTTCATCTTTGGAATGAGGGTAGTATAAACCCCACGGGGTTTGGGAGAGAACTAAACAAAGTGCTCTTAGAGCTCCCAGGATTTTAGTAGAGACTTCAGTCAGAGAGTTCCAAGACTGGGGTCAGGCCCACTGTGGGGTATTCCCGACTTCTCCTTCAGGGAAGCTTTCTGGAAAATCTGTGCTTGTCCTCTCTCAACTCTTCCCCCTGGGAAGGCCCCCTTCTCCGTCAACACCCACCCTGTGGAACAGGAGAGAGTAGGGTGGTGTCGACCACAGGGAGTTCCGCTGCTGACCCCAAAGACGGCACCTCTCTGCCTTTTCAAATCCACAGTGGTTCCACGGGAGACAGATGGGCAATCTTTTCCCACGTGATTTATAGTCTCCTGAAAAACTGCTGGGGGTTCAGCTATGAGTTGGTTCCAACTTTGTGGGAAAGAGTGAGGGAGGGATGCTGGATGGCTGAAGACAGAGGTCCAACCTCCCTCACTGCACAGACACCCAGCAGCCCAGTGAGCGCTTGGTGAGTGAATGGAAGACCTCTTGGTAAGGTTGATCTAGGAGCCAAGGCCAGAAAGACAGAAGGGCCTAGACAGAGAACACACAGAGGTGGAAGGGCTCCCAAAGCAGTGATTCATGGGACCTTTTCAAGTAAGAGCTGGTGTATGGTACCATTAGAGGGAGGTGGGGGGGGCGTGTGAGCACGTGCCTGCATACGTATGCATGTGCTAAGCCAGCGCTTTGATATTGTATTAGACATGTTTCTAAAAGCTTTACATGCTTATTCAATCCTTAAAATGATCCCTTGTGTTGTTGTAACGTGTCGTTGAGTCAAGCACACTCATAGCGCCCCTATGAAGCACAGGTCTGAGCCCTGCCCTATCGGGTGCCGTCCTCACCACCTCTGACACACTTGTACTCATTGCTGCGGTCGCTGTGTCAATCCTTCTCATTGAGGATTGTCCTCTCCTTCGCCATCCCTCCAGCTTTCCAAGCATGATGTCAGTTTTGAAGAAATAGCCTCTCCTGGAAACATGCCCCAAGTGTGTGAGACAAAGCTTTGTCGTCTTTGCCTCTAAGGAGCACGCAGAGATAGTTGTGAATACCCCCATTTTACAGATGAGACAGCTGAAGCCTGGAGAACTGAAGTAACCTCTCCAGGTCACATAGTAGTAAAGGGCAGAGGTGGGCTGGTCACTATGACTTGGTCAGGTACACACAGGAGGAGCTGTTGTTGAGTGAGTAATGTTGAGCGGATATTAAGAGGACTCCAGCCCCAAACGGTGGCTACTGGAGCTCAGGAAGCCGTTAAAGAAGAGCTTTCTCTCACCAGTGGAGTGTTGCCTATGGTCGGAGCGGTGGGTCACGGTCCAGCCTGAGAGACTGTCCCAGGGACAGAAGTTTGGCTTCTACAACCTGTAAACCCCAAAACCCACTGAGACCTGTTGCTGTCGAGTTCATTCTGACTCTCGCAGCCCCTCAGGCCAGAGCAGAACTGCCCCACTGAGCTTCCAAGGCTGTAGTCATGTGGAAGAGAATGGCCGTATCTTTTCCTACAGAGCATTTGGTGGATTCAAACTACCAACCCTTGAGGTAGTGCCATTCTGAGCTGCTTAATGGTCCCAAAGTTCTCTCTGCTGAGCAGGACACCTTGGACTTCTGGGTTGTTCCCTTCTGTCTGTCGAGAGATAGAGAGCCATCCCTGCCCTGACTGAGAAACGGAAGGCCACGTAGGCCATGTGAGTTCATAGGCCACGTCTCTGGTCCACCTGTGCCCCCAGTTTCCCATCCAGAGGCTGACAGGTGGTGGGTGCACACTGTCACCACTGCCTGGTAGGTGGATGAGATCATGGCCCAGCAACCAGGTTGGGATGCACCTCACCCACAACTCAGAGAACCCTGGCTCTGGGCTTTTTGCACATCGACATCCTTCTCTCTGGTTTTTTCGTGTTAAGGCCGGCATCTGTGTGCCCTGGGTCCTGGTGGCAGGCCTCTGGAAGCCTGGAGTTGGAACCTTACCTACCATCAGGGCAGGGGGAGGCCTGATGAGAGGGGGCAGCAGGTCTGAGCCAAGACTCCAGCTGTCCTTCTCTGTGCTGGGGGAACCTGTGCACCCCCCTTCCTGGGCAGACAGGCCACAGAGGTGCCACCTCCCTGGAGCCAGGGGGTCTGGCCCAGCCCAGTCCTTTCTCATAGGCCCTGTGACAAAACTTCATCTAAATTTAGCACTGCTCTAAGCCTGGAAGATTTACTGGCCGCAGGGCTTGTGGCCACTGCCAGTTACTGGAGGTGAAGGGGGCTCCCTTGCTTCCCCTCCCTTTCTGCTGCCCTGGGCCCAAGGTCAGGGAAGGACTCGGTTGGGAAGGATGCTCCCTCCTCCCCCAGGTTCTCTCATTCAGTGTCTTTCATTCAACGTGAGCTGTATTGGAGTCCAGGAGGAAACTGGGGGAATGTTTGGGTTCTGTCCCTCAAGGGCCCAGTTGAGGGATGGAGGAGAGAGAACGGTGTGGAGGAAGGCAGGGAGAACAGGAGGGAGGAGATGGGAGAGGAGGAGGATAAAGAGGACATGGGAGGGGAGAAAGGAGAATGGAGCTAGACTGAAAGGGAGGGGGAGAGGGTAAAGAGAGGCAAAGGTGGGGAGAAGGAGAGGAGAAGGTGGTGGAAGGAGAACAGGAAGGAGAAGAGGGTGGAAGAAGAAGGAGAAAGAGGGGGCAGGGGGAGGAGAGACCAGGCGGTGGAGCGTGTGAAGAGGGAAGAATCAAGTCTGTACAGATTATTGTTGTTATGTGTCGTCAAGTCACCTGTGACTCATAGCGACCCTATGTACAACAGCCCTAAACCCTGTTCTATTCTGTGCCAATTTCATTGTCTCTGACACAACTCACCCCCATTACCCCTGTCACTGAATCATTCCACTTCATAGAGGGTCTTCCTCTTCTGCGCTGTTCCTCCACCCTCCCAAGCATGATAAGGACTGGTCACTCCTTGCAACATGTCCAAAGTAGGTCAGAAGAAGCTTCAGAATCCTTGTCTCCAAGGAGCAGCCTGGTCTCACCCTCTCTAGGATGAACCTGTTTGTTTTCTTAGCAGTCCATGGTGCACTCAATACTCTTCTTCAGCCAGCTCAAAGGCATCAATTCTTCTATCATCCCTAGTCATTGTCCAGCTCTCAGATGCAGATTGGATGGGGTAAAGGAGCCGAAGCAGAGTAGGGGAGTGGGAGTCATAGTAACAAAGAAGATAATGTGAGGAGGGGACACATAAGTGCAGGGTTCCAGGAACAGGGGAGTTTAGATAATTGGTTCTACTTATAGACCTGAGTGAGGACCCCAAAGCCCCTCAGCAGCGTCAAGTGGGTTTTCCCCTCTAGCAGTTCCCACCTGCTGCCCAATCTGCCTTCCAGTCCTAATTCAGCTCACACTCCTCCAGGAAGATTTCCAGAACTCCCTCGGACGGGATCCCTGAGCCCACATAGCATCTCCATTTCCTGCTGTTTCCTTCTTTGCTTTGTAGCCCCCTTTTGGCTCCCAGTGTCCCCTCTGTCCATCTCATCTGTGTCCAGCCCTGGGTACTGTACCTGGTTGGAGCTGGGACAGATGTTGAGGGAAGAAAGAAGAAGGGTTGGAAGAGAAGAGGGAAGGAGGAAGCCAGAGGCTAGGAAACAGGCTTTGAAATGATTTAATGATCAACTCCTACGGGGCCTTGGCAGAGTGGTGCTGTTGCTGTGTGCTCTGTTGAATCGGAACCGGCCCATAGCTGACCCTCCAGACGGTTTTCAGAGACACTAAATCACATGGGACGAGATTATCCACCCTGCTGTGGTGGAGAAGTTGGTGGATTCGAACCACTTGCCTTTGGAATTACAGAGCAGCTTCTTAACCACTAGGCTACCAGAGCCCCGTTGGCGGCTTAGGGCCCCTAGCTAAAAGGTCAGTAGTTTGTATACCAGCCACCCCACAGAAGATGGGCAGTCTCTTCCTATACAAATTACAGCCTTGAAAGCCAGTGAAGGGAGCTATGGGTTGGAACCAATTCAATGACAATGGGCTTAGTTTTCGGTAATAATTATCAGCTCATCTAATGACCAGTTTGGCTGAAAATCACTCTCTTTTAAAATATGTTTTGGAATTGGATTTATTTGTGCGAAAGCCCTAAAAAGAACTTGGAATTAAATAACAACAACGTTAAAATGTTGTTGTTGTTTTTGTTTTGTGCTGTTGAGTCAAGTGTGATTCGTGACCCTGTGAACAACAGCTCTGCACCCTGTCCTGTCCTGCGGCCCCTCACAATCTCTGACATACTTGAGACCATTCACAGTGAACGAATCATCCGGTTGAGGGCCTTCCCTCCGTCTTTAGCCAACATCATCCATCTTTCCAAACAGGATGCCATTTGCTAAGGAATAGCCTCTCCCAGGAACATGCCTGAAGTATGCAAGATGAAGTTTTTCTTTGCCTCCAAAGAGCACTCCGGCTGCACTTTGCCCAAGACATATCTGTTTATTCTTTTGGCAGTCTTTGGGATAGTCAGTGCTCTTCTCCAACACCACGGCTTAAAGGCATCAATTCTTTTGCTACCTTTCTTGTTAAGAGAAGGAAATGAGAGTCAGTGTAGTTCAAATTCTGGCCCTGCCACTGGCCAGCCATGTGACTCGAACCTTCAAATTTTCTCCCCTCAGCTTCCCCACTGGTAGAATAGGAATAACAGTTGTCTAATCTCCCAGGGCTGCTGTGAAATTGAAAATAGAGAATGAATGTCAGTGCTTAGAACAGCACATGCCAGGCCTGTGAAGTTCTTAAATAAAATAAACAAAATAAGCTTATTGACTAATCTAGCCTCCCTTTGACTTGAAATAATATTTTAAAAAATTAGAATTTTGAATAAAGTGACTTTAGACCCACTATCTGAGGAGCCCTTAAAATGGTTAAAATTAGATAAAATAGAAAAATGGCAGTTATGAGGATACATAATAGCCCCATAATTTGTAAAGTGCTACAAATTTGGGACTTACCAGGAATTCAAAATTCAGTAGACAGTGCAGGTTTTTAAATGAGCCTTAAACATCCACAAAATAGGGAGGGAAATGAAATTAACTTATTAGGTTAGAAAATACTCAGAAGAGAGCTGAATTTTGGGAGAAGTCATTAGGTGAATGAACTTCTGGCAAATGGTCCTCAAGCCCCTGCAGACCTGGGGTAGGGGGCATGTATGGTAGGGGTGCAGGGTGCAGACCTGGGGAGGTATGGGGTACTGGCGCAGGGAGCGGACCTACTGGAGATGTGTGGGCTAGGGGTACAGGATGCAGACCTGGGGAGGTGTGTGGTAGGGGTGTATGGTATAGAGTGAAGACCTGGGGAGCATGTGGGATAGGGGTGCAGGGTGTGGACCTGGTGGGGGCCTGTGGGGTAGAGGTACAGGGTGCAGACCTAAGAGGGTGCGGGGTACGGGTATATGGTATAGGGTGTAGACCTCATAGGGTGCTTGTGGGTTAGGAGTATAAAGTGCACAGAGTGGCCTTGGCTAAGGAAGGGTAACTGTCGCTTCCTCCACTGCTTTGTCCAAGGCCCTGGGGACGGGAGTCTGTGGGTACTTGTCTGTATCCACCATCTTTATTTGCTAAGCCTTGTCTTGCCAGTCAGTCAGCCTTTCCAGGGAAATGCCCCACCAGAGGCCAGAACTTGGGGCACAGGCCTTAGATCTCTGTCTTGACACTTTCTGGAGTAAAGTCCTTAGTCTGTCCAGAATCTAGGGTCTTCACAGACGGAGAGGTAGCTGGAAGGTTAGAATCATGGACTATGAAATCTGAAAGATTTATTATTATTACTTTATGGTGACAGATTTAGTTCTCAGTCTTGCTGAACTTTCATTTCCCGTCTCTGCCTTGCCAGATAATAAAACTTGTTGTTGTGGAGTTAACCTCATGTTTGTCAGGAGAGAACTGCACAAAATAAGGTTGTCAATGATGGTATTCTTAGAAATAGACCACCAATTCTTTCTTCCAAGGTGCCTCTGGGTAGATTCGAACCTCCAAACTTCTGCTTAGCAGTGGAGGAAGTTAACTGCCCCACGCATGGACGCATGAACATCTCCCAGATAACAACTCATTGCAGTTGATTCTGGCTCGAAGCTACACCAGAGGACAAAGGAGAATTGCCTACAGTGTTTCTGGAGGTGTAAATTCTGCTAGGAGCAGACTGCCTTATCTTTCCTCCAAGGAACACCTGCTGGGTTAGAACCACTGACCTTTTGGTGAGCAGCCCAACTCTCAACTCGCTGCACCACCAGGACTGTGCCTCCCCCATAATAACTCATGCAAACTCACAGTCACTGAGTTGGTTCTGATTCATAGTAACTTTCTATTGAGTTAGTGGTAAGGAGCTCTGCTGGCTTAGTGGTAAGGAGTCATGCTGCCAACCCAAAGGCATGTGGTTAGAATCCACCGGCTGCTCTAAAAAAGATAATTTTACCCCTGCGATTTACTGCCTCTGAATTCCCACTGGAGCATCAGCTATGAGGCAGTTCCGATTTGATGGTATACATTAACAACAACATTGGGTTCCAAGGCTGTAAATATCTATAGGATGAGATTCTCTCATGGAATAATGGCTGGTTGATTTGAACTACCTAATTTTTTATTGCTCTGCTGTATATAGTGTTTTCACTTACTTTGGGTACATGGCCAGGAGAGATCCTTGGAGAAGGACACCGTGCTTGGAAGGGTGGACAGACAGCGCAGGAGAGGGAGATCCAGGGTGAAATGGATTGATACAGTAACTGGGGTGATGGGGATTGGTGTGTTGGAGTTAGTGAGACTGGCTCAGGACAGGGACGGGTTCAGAGCTGTACATAGGGTCACTATACATCTCAAGCGACTCAATGGCACATAAAAACAATAATATACTATGACAGGTTTGGAAGCAGGAGTGGCATCCACTTCCTAAACAACATGCCTCCAGAAACTCTATGAACTTTGATAAATGTCAATAGTTGTAAAGGGGCTTTCGTTCATAGGGTTGCTATGAGTCGCTTGACTTGGAGGCAATCAACAACATTTTTTTATTAGCATACTGATTTACTTTGTCCCCAGGGCTTTCTCAGATAATAAAGAAGAGAAAGGACTTCTGTGGTTTTGGCAGAGCAGAATTCACAGGGTCTGAAGGGTCTAAAGGGTCAGGGAGCAGCAAGCTCAAGGTGGGTGGTGTTCCTGCAGGTGTGGGGCGGCCTCTCCATCCAAACCCCACAGGTATCTTACAACACCATACAAATCAATCTCCCCTTCTGAGGAGCTACCCTGGATCTTGAGTTAAAGTCAGATCCCCACCTTGACTTCAAGGCCACAAGCAGTCTCACACACATCTTGGGTTGGGCCTCAGGCCTCTGGACCCCACTCCATCTCAACTTACTCACCTCTTATTAGATCTCCCCCATTCCCATCCCAGCCAGTCATGCAAGCTTTCACACCCTCAGTCGTGACGTTTCCTTAGCTACACTGAAGAGTGCTTATAAATACATGTTTATTTCTTTGCTATTGTTTCCTTCTTGCCTGGGTCTCCTGCTAGGCTATAAACTCCATGAGATCAGACATCATGTCCCGGTTTCCACCCCCGTGTTCTCAGGGTGGTGTGCTAGCGTGTGTGTAGCCCTCTTGAACAGCGGGATCAGAGAATGGGCTGGTGGGGGGCAGGATTGCCTTCCCCCTCACTGTGTGCTTCCAGTCTCTCATCCGCATGCGGAGTGGTGAGCTCGCCGTGTCCTGGAGTCAGCTTCAATTTAACAGCGACTCTGTGAACAATGGCTCTCAACACTGTCCTATCCTGTACCATCCTCGCCAACTCTGACACTTGGCCCCATGGCTGCAGCCACTGTGTCAGTCCATCTTGTTGAGGGTCTTCCTTTATTGAAGTGACCCTCCCTCTTTCCAAGCACAATGCCCCTTCTCCGAGGACTGGCCCTTCCTAACAAGAGGTCCAAAGTACACGAGGCAGTGTTTTACCATCCTGGCCCCACAAACCCATCACCTATCGGGCTTTGAAGCCACAAAGACCAAAGTTTACTGTCCAGCTGTTAACTCACTAAGAGACTCTGGATGAGTAACTTCTCTTTGGTCTCTCTTCAGGGTCTTTGAGAGAGCTCAGCAGAGTTCTGGCGCTTGAAATCCATAAGCTTTGTGGAAGGAAGGAAGGCAGTCTCTTCCCATTTCAATGCACAGTCTCAGAAACCCACTGTGGGGTTGTCACGTCAGAACGGACTTGATGGCAGTGAGTTTGAGTTTGCGGCAGAGCCTAGGCTGGCTTCTTAGGCAGGTAGAGCCTAGACTTGTAGTATCTGAGGTCCCCAACTTTGATAACTCCAAATCCTAAGGCAAGTCCTCTCTGGTTGGTCCTATCATCTGACCTACCTGGCACTAGAGCAGCAGCCAGAAGCCAGGCAGGTGGAGTCAAGGTCCCTAGAGAGGGGGCTGAGGAGAGTCCTTGCCTTAATACCTGGCTCTCTTGGGAGGTGCTTACTATTTGGAGAATAAGTGGGAGGGAGCAAAAGAACACAAACCCTCCTACAACCTCCAAATGCAACCTGAGTTCAAAGAGATAGCAGCCCACCCCTCCCCTGTCCTCCACCTGAGCAGACACCCTGGGAAAGCAGCAAGCCCTGGCATCTTATGAATGGTTATAAATACATGTTTATAAAATATGGCACATAATACTAGCTGGCCTGTACCAAGTGCTTTACCTGTATTTTCCTCTGTTACTTCTCATGATAAGCCATATCATACCTACTTTGCTGATGAAGATACTAAGGCCCAGAAAATGGAAATAATTTGTCTAAATTCACACTAAATGGCAAGGTAGGGATTTGATTTGAAGTCTGTGTGCACAGCCACGTAGCCACCATCAATAGAAGCACAATGTGTGTTTCCTGGATGGTGAATGAATGAGCCCTCTGTACTTATGGACATGAAGAGTCCCAAAAATTGGACCCCAGAGGACAGCCCAACAGGAACAGGCCTCTTGACTTCTAGCCTGGTCTGTCACCTTTTTGTGTGACATCAAGACCCCTTATACTATTGTGACTCTCAGGTGACATTCCTTCTCTGGGCCTCAGTTTCCCCATCTGTAAAGTGGGGAAAGGGTTATAGGCACACTGCTCTTGTATGAGGAAGGCTTGGGGAAAACCTGATCCCTACGCCTATAGTTCTTTCTATGTAATTTCTCTCCATCTGTCGACCCCAGCACCATTTGCAGACCCTGGTTTCTGCCAAGAGTCTGAAAGGGAGGGGCCCATGCTTTGAAGAAACCCTTGGACATAGCGGCCCTCTGCGTTCTCACAGTTTACTTGTCACAGTCGTTGCCTGCCTTCTGGTCTCAAGAAAAGGGGTGGGGAGCAGGCAGCAGTGGGTGACCTGTGTAAGTGGGGCAGGAAAGTGGGGGGGGAAACCCTTGGGCCCTGACGAGGAGGAGGGAAAGGGCACAGTGGTCTGACTTTCTGGACCTGCTGAAGGGCACGTTCTCTGGTTCACTAGGGCGTCCACCCCAGAACTCTCAGCTCACCCCCAGGTAACACCTGGCTGGTGTTAGAAGTTGAGCTCCGGTCCCCCTGACTCTCTTCCAGCCCCCTGGGCCATGGACCACTCATGAGCATACACCAGAACTCCCCAGAAGTCGGCCAACCCCTGAGACCCAATGCCCCAACTCTCAACGGGGCTGAATGTAACTGTCCCCCACACTGAGAACTGGATCCTCTACTCCAGGTCAGGAAAGAGCCCCGACCCCCGTTCTCCGGTGGCCCTAGCCCACGCCAACCCCGAGACTGGACCCCCACTTGGCGTACTTACTCTGAACAGCAGGGGGAGCAGGCAGAGCAGCCAGAGGGAGTGGGCGAGGCGGTGCAGGGGCTCAGCAAGAAGCCCCATGCCCACCCAGCCGGCCCGCGCAGCGCCGCCAATGCAGCTGGTGCCCCCGGGACGCCCCTCCCCAGGCCTGGGAGGAGCTCCCTGAATGTGCACCGGCCTCCTGCCTGCACGAGGCCAAGGTGGGGCGCTGGGCCGGGGATTCCTCCCCCTCCTGGCAGCGGTGACACAGCCCACTCGCTCCTTGAGCTATTTATAGTTCACTGGACAGCGTCTCTCCTCTGGCGGCCCAGGAGCCAATTTTTTTTTTTTTTTTTTTTTGCAGCCTGCAAAGAAGGAATTAATGCCTTTCATTCACCGATTTACTAGTATAGGGGAACTGCTTGGATGAGAGGAAAGAAGGGGGGCCTCAGGCGCTGGAGGCCGCAAGGGCAGATTGTCACCCAAGCTGGGTCCCATGTGGTTCCTAACTAACCCTGCTGACATGTTATCATCACCTGGGGAGCGAGCTTAAAACGGCAACTGCGACTATTGTGATATCTGATGACATTTGATTGCAGTGCTGCATTAATAATACTAGCACATCAATGTGAAACTTCCTGATCTTTTATAATTACACTGTGCTTGGGTAAAAGGATCTCCTTATCCTTAGAAAATTCACATTTCCGGTTAAAAGCCTTGGTGTGTCTTGAATAATTCTCCAGTGTTACCAAAACACATACATCCACACAGACAAATAGGAGAGAGAGAGAGAGAGAGAGAGAGAGAGAAAGAGAGAGCGAGAGAGAGAGAGAGAGGTATGCAATAAAACAAATGGGACAAAACATAAATAGTTGGTAATTCTAATTGAGTTTTGGATCATTCTTGAACTTTTCTTTAAGTTTGGAATTGTAAAAATAAAATTTAGGAAACTTTCAAAAACAAAATAACAACTACACAGTTTCACCTGCCCAGACCCCTGTGTGTTTCTTCATCTGCTCCGTAATTCCAGTTCTCAAGTGTTGGTCTTGCAGGGCCAGGCCCGGCCAAGGGCAAGGTTAAGAGTCAGGAAAGAGGGCTTTGGTCAGTTCTTGGGGAGCCGCAGAAGCAATCCCAGGAGCCATTGCTGACAGGTGGGCCCAGTGCAGAGGGTTTAAAGGCTTTAGCTGCAGCTGCAGTGTTGTTAGGATCTGTGTGGGGAAAGCATGTCAAGAATGTGATTAGTGAGGCTGAGCTTTCCCCTGAAGGGCACAGACAGGGTGGGACAGGCCCTTCAGACTCAGCCTGTATTCAAGAAACTTAGCTATCCTTCCCGCTGCCCTCTGCCAGGGACACCTTTCTGTCCTCAGAGCTCCTCCCCTTCACCCCTTCTGCCAAGCCTTCATTCCTGACTGCTCCTGGTCCTCTTCTGAGCTCTCATTATTTTCATGGTGTGAAATGATCCCTAAAGCCCACAAATAGATGAGGGGCAGGTCCAGAGGACAGAGCCTGGGTTGCTCTCTTAGTTCCCCAGCGCTGCTGTAAAAGAAATACTACAAGCAGATGGCCTTAAGGAGCAGAAATTTACTCAAAGCTTCTTGTTGTTGTTATGTACCTTCTAATAAGAACTGACTCCTGCCTAATCCTTCCAGCAGGTTTTCAGAGGCATGAAATCACACGGGAGGAGATTGTCCATCTTTTTCCTTTGAAGGGCGTGGTGGATTTGAACTGCTTACCTCGGCTCCACGGTCAGCACTCTTGGCACCAGTAGCCAGGAAATCAAAAAACGTATTGCGATGGGAAAGTCTGCGGTTAGGGACCTCTCTAAAGTACTCAAGAGCAACGGTGTCTCTCTGGAGACTAAGGTGCACCTGATACAGGGCATGGTTTTTGTAATCACTTGTTATGCATCAGAGAGTTGGACAATGACTAGGGAGGATAGAAGGAGAATTGACGCCTTTGAGCTGTGGTGCTGGAGAATTGAATGTACCATGGACTGCCAAGAAAACAAACAAGATTCATCGTAGAGAGGATTAAACCAGGCTGCTCCTTGGAGGCAAGGATTCTGGGGCTTCGTCTGACATACTTTGGACATGTTGTAAGGAGAAACAGGTCTTTAGAGAGGGACATCATGCTGGGTAGAGTAGAGGGACAGCGCAGGAGGGGAAGACCCTCTGTGAGGTGGATTGATTCAGTGACTGGGGTAATTTGGATGGGTGTGTCAGAGACAATGAGGTCGGCCCAGGATAGAGCACGGTTTAGGGCTGTTGTACATAGGGTCGCTATGAGTCGCAAATGACTCGACAGCACATAACAACAACAACAACCTTTGGGCTGACAGTGCAACTCCTTAACACTAAGCCATCTGACTTTATCACATCTCTCGGGGAAAGCTCAGTTTCTCTGGGGTAAGTTCCTGGCCTCAGCACCTTAGCCTTAGCTCCCTGGTATCTCCATGTGGGATCTATTTTTCTCCCATTTGTACCTGCTTCCCTCTGGGTCTAATCTACCCTTTTTATACTTTGAAAGTATTCAGATTTTAGACACGCCTTATATTGATATGGCTTCATTAACATAACAAAGAAAATTCTATTCTCAAATAGAATTATATCCACATTTATAGAATTCTGAAATCTTTTGAGGAGATACAATTTATTCCAGAACTTTCTCCCTCCCCTCTTTTCTTTCTTCCCCTTCCCCCTTCCCTTTTGAAGATAACCACATCCAGTGGTTCAGGGAATTCTGTGGTGAAGCTGAGAAAGAAGTGATGAGGTGTCTTATCACCACTCATTTAAGGGTGACAGACCCCTTGTCCTGATGTAGGCTCTGACTTCACTGGACTCAGTCATATAGACTTGGTCACAGAGGGCTCCTTGTCGGAGCGGATCTCTCTGCAGGACTCTGGAGGGTCTGAGATGCTGAATAGGAGTTGGTCCACCAACTCACCATCCCATCAGAGCCAGCAGCTCTCTGCAGCAGGCGTCACTAGAGCATGCTCGAGGGTTGGCCTCACAATGGAGTCTATCAGGACAAATCAAGGCTGTTGTTCAAGGCCAGCTTCATTGCCCGCGAGGGAGAGCGAGGGCTCGCTGCTGGAGGAAGGAACCAGAATCCCCAGACCTTTGTATAAGGAACTGTGAGAGCTATTCCACGGTGCTGAAGCAGCGTGGGAGAGGGGACTGAGGGAGGGACTTCCTGGATAAGATGCTACAGGAATCCTTTGAAGGATTTAAATAGCTGGACAAGTACAGGCTGGCTTGACTTGCAGGGAAGGGCAATAGGAGACAAAGTTGGAAGGTGTATAAATGAGATTCTCTGTCATTCTGAGACACTCTAAGGGGTAGGTTGGTGCTGGTCCCAAGTGCCTTCCTGCTGCCCCTTGTACAGACACTGTGAGTGCTTCCCTTTCTTCTTTTTCCTTCTGCCGTGGCATTCTCTGAGGAGAGATTCCCTTGGGGAACTAGAGGCACTCCTTGCACAGATATGGAGAGCCAGGTGAACCCAGGAGCTACGCCCACTCCACCCGAGGCATCCTCAGCAATGACTATGGTGTTCGCTTGCCCTGCCTGAGGGCCAGCTCTGAGAGGCGGTGACTACCACTCTGGGGCTCCCCAGAGGACAAGGGTGAGGCTGGGTCTTCACCAGCAATCTCTTTCCTCTGTTCTCCCTAACCCTAACCCTAACCCTAACCCTTTAGCAGCATCTACTGGGACATTTCCTTAACAAATTACTTTCACAATAGTCCAGATCTCTCACCTTTGAGGAACCCAACCCAAGACAGTCTGAAAACAAAAACACTGGTTTCCATCAAGTCGCTTTTAACTGGTGGCAGCCCCTGTGTGTAGGTGTAGAATTCTCCCCGGGGTTTTCAATGGCTGACATTTTGGGAATAGATGACCAGGCCTTTCTTCCGAGGCACCTATAGTGGGTTCAAACCACCAAGCTTTCAGATAGTGGTGTCCAGTGTTCAATGATTGCACTACCTAGAACCTCCTCAAGAAAGTCTGCTGTCATGAAGTGTCCTCAAGTTACTTTGAATCCATAGCAATCATATATAACAGAGCAGCACTGTTCTGTAGGGATTTCTATTCTGTAATCTTTGCAAGAGGAAATTTGTGGTCTTTCCTCCCCTGGAGTGGCTGGATGGACTTGAACCGCTAACCTTTTGATTAGCTGTTGCATGCTTCACCTTTGCTGTGGTACCAGGACTCCTTTCAGAGAGTCAAGAGTTCGAGAACACCATTCATCTGTCAATTTATTGTGCTGGCTGGGGTATTTCTGTGATGCCAGAAGCTATGCCAATGGCATTTCAAATATCAGCAGGGTCAACCATGGTGGACTGGTTTCAGCAGAACGTTCAGACCAAGAGAGACTGGGAACATGGATCTGGTGATCTACTTTGAAAAATCTGATCAGTGAAAACCTTATGAATAGCAGCAGAAGACTGACTGATATCATGCTGGAAGAGGAGCCTCTCAGGTTGGAAGGCATTCAAAATATGATTGGGGGAAAACTGCCTCTTCAAAGTAGAGTCTACCTTAATGATATGGATTCAATAAAGCTTTTGACACCTTCATTTGACATCAACAAGAAACAGCTGCAAAACTCCATTAATAATTGGCTACAAAAAAATTAAAGTGGATTCTCATGATTCCTCTTGTACATGAGAATAAACAGCTGCAAAACTCCATTATTAATTGGAATGTGTAATGCATGGTTTGAATCTAGGAAACTTGGACATTGTCAAAAATGAAATGGAATGATTGAAGATGGAAATCCTTGACATTAGTGAGCTGAAACAGACTGGTATTGAACATTTTGAATCAGACAGTCACTAGGAATGACTAGTTGAAAAGGAATGGTGTTACATCCATCATTAAAAATAGCATTTTAAGATCTGTCCTGAAATCCAGTGCTGTCAGAGTTAGGACAATATCCATACATGGAAGACCAGTTAATTTGACTATTATTCAAATTTATGCACCAACCATTAATGCCAAATACAAATAAACTGGATATTTTTATCAGTTTCTGTAGTCTGACATTGATCAAACATGCAATGAATTGATAATTAATAGTGATTGGAATGCAAAACCAGAAAACAAAGAAGAGGATTAGTGATTGGAAAATAGGCCTTGGTGACAGCAATTTTGCCAGAGACTATATGATAGAATTTTGCAAGGCCAACAATCTATTCACTGGAAATATTTTTTTTTTAACAACATAGATGGTGACTATATATGCTGAGCTTGCCAGATGGCATCAACTGCATCTGTGGAAAAAGATGATTAGAGAAGCTCAATTTTGTCAGAATAAGGTCAGTGGCTGATTATGAAATAGGCTGTCAGTTGCTCATATGCAAGTTCCAGATGAGGCTGAAGAAAAGGAAAACAAGTCCACAAGAGTCAGACATGACCTTGAGTATTGCCCACCTGAATTTAGAGAGTATCTTAAGAATAAATTGATTCCTTGATACTCACAGCAAAAGACAAAATGAATTGTGGAACAACCAGGGCATTCTACATGGGGGTGGGAAAAGTGAAAGACAGGAAAAAAGCAAAAATTAATGTCAAGAGAGACTCTGAAGCTTGCTCCTGCACATTTCGGATCTAAAGCAAAAGGAAGGAATAATGAAATAAAAGAACTGAACATAGAGCAACTCAAAGGGATAAAGTATTATGATTGTTGTTGTTGTTATGTGCCATCGAGTCGTTTGCAACTCATAGTGACCCTATGTACAACAGCCCTAAACCCCGCTCTATCCTGGGCTAATCTAATCACACTGCCTTTGACACACTCATCCCGATTACCCCAGTCACTGAATCAATCCACCTCATAGAGGGTCTTCCCCTCTTGCGCTGTCCCTCCACCCTCCCAAGCATGATGTACCTCTCCAAGGACCTGTTCCTCCTTACAACATGTCCAAAGTATGTCAGACAAAGCCAAGAATCCTTGCCTCCAAGGAGCAGCCTGATTTAACCCTCTCAAGGATGAATCTGTTTGTTTTCTTGGCAGTCCGTGGTACAGTCAATACTTTTCTCCAGCACCACAGCTCAAAGACATCAATTCTCCTTCTATCCTTTCTAGTCATTGTCCAACTCTCTGATGAATAACAAGTGATTGCAAAGACCATAGCCTGTATCAGACACACCTTAGTCTCCAGAGTGACACCATTGCTCTTCAGTATCCTGGAGAGGCCCCTAACAGCAGACTTTCCCATCACAATACACTTTTTCATTTCCTGGCTACTGGTGCCAAGTGTGTTGACTGTGGAGCCAAGCAGACTAAAGTCTGGAGTTAGAAATTCTGAAGGAAGAACATGCTCAGTGTTTCACAGGCTGAAGCAACTGAAGAAGAAATGAAAGCCTTATGTTGTGATGATGAAGAATGCTATGGGCAAAATATTGAAGGAAGCAAAAAATATCAAAATAAGATGGCAAGAATATATACAGACACTGTATTAAAAAGAATTGGTCAACATCCAGCCATTTCAAGAGATAGCAAATAATCAAGAAGGCATTGGCGAAAAACAGTTCCTAAGAGCTGACAGAAAACAAAGGGAGATATCATGCTGCAGTGCTGGAAGAGCTTACTCGTCTATGCCAAGAAATTTTCAAAACAGCTATGTGGCCAGCCTAGAGACCCATGCATGTAACCATCCCACAGAAAGTTGATCTAATAGAATGTAGCACTTATTGAACAATAACATTAATATAATAAACAAGAAAAATTTTGCTGGAGATAATTTAAAAAAACCCACAAACCATTGTGTGCATCAAGAGGAAACTATCAGAAATTCAGACTGTGTTTGGAAGAGGATGTGAAACAAAGGATGCCATTGCTAATGTCAGATGGATCTTTTTGGAAAGCAGAGAATACCAGAAGGGGGCTTACCTGTGCATTACTGACTATGCAAAGACATATAACTGTGTGAATAATAGCATATTATGGATAACATTGTGAAGAGTGGGATCTAGAACACCGCGCTCATTCAGAACCTCATACACAGAGCAAGGGGCTGTCATTATAACAGAAAAAGGAGATACTGTGGGATTTAAAATTAGGCTTGCTTTCAAATTTCACCATATTTATTAAATTTGCATACTAAGAAATTAATCTGAGAAGCTGGATTATATGAAAAAGAATTTGGCAACAGGATTGCAAGAAGACTTAGTAGCAACTTGTGATATGCAAATGACACAGCTCTCTGTAAATGTAGTAGAATGGGAGTGTTCAAGTCATTGTATGTGTGGGTGAAAGCAAAGGGTGGCTTTGGATGGCCAGAAGACTCAGACTGGGCAAGGGAGAAATAGGCCTGCGCCTGTGTTCTAGAAGGTTCCCTGGACAAGCAGGATGGCTTGGAGGTATGGACTGGAGGCAACAAGTGTGAATTTAGGGAGAGTAGAGGAGGCTGGTACAGCAGCAGGCTGGCGACACCAGAAATGGCCCTCCCAGTGCAGGGGGGGAGACTGAGGAGAAGGCAGGGCCTGTAAGTGAAGACATTAAGCGGATTCCCTACCTGCCTAAGGTCAACCACAATGACCCTGTTTCTAGACTCCTTGGACCCAGTGCCACAGCAGATGAGGGGCCTGGAAACCTGTGGCCAGAGCACGTGCCTTCCATCAGACTTTACTGCAAAGTGACCACCAGCTTTATGAGACTCTCTCTGTATTTTAGCTGTGGCTGCACCAATTTAGCGTCAGATCACAGGATCCACTTTTGTGGCAAAATTGAACATAATTTTATTGGCATTTCCTGGCAGAGCCGGCATTGAGTGTGCTTATTTTGAAGCTATCTTTTTTTTTTTCAGCTTTTCTTTTCCCCCATTTATTATTATTATTATTAATTTCAATAAAAATTTACAAAGACTTTGGATTTCCATTCATTCATTTTTGCACTTTCCCCCCCCCCTCAACCCTCTTCCCCAGTACACTACCCTCTTAGGAAAAAAAAATTCTTTCATTGTTTTACAATCCCTCTCTCGAGGTCCACTCCACTATGCAGCCTTCGCTCTGGACTCCTGTCATGACAAAAATACTTAATCACACATCCTTTTTCAAAGAAAACAAGTTTTCTCCCTCATCTGATTCAATGCAGTATACATTATCGAACCCATCTTTCTCAGTCTCCCCCCCCAACCCCAATGTCAGTCTTGTTTTACAACAGTGGCACCATGCAGTATTTGTCCTCTGACTGAGATATTTCACTCAGCATAATGTCCTCCAAGATCACCCATTTTGAATAATATTGCATGAGTTTCTTGTTTTTCAATGCAGTGTAGTATTCCATTGTGTGAATATACCACAGCGTCGCTATCCATTTGTTTGTTGATGGGCACTTAGGTTGTTTCCAGCTCCTTGTTATTGTGAACAAAGCCATGATAAACATGGGCGTGCATATAACTGCTTGGGTGTCAGTTATGGTCTCTTTAGGGTATATTCCCAGTAGTGGAATTGCTGGGTCAAATGATATCTCTATTTCCAACTTTTTGAGAAAGTGCCGTACCACTTTCCACAGTGGTTGCACCATTTTACACTCCCACCAACAGTGATAAGGGTTCCAGCTTCTCCACAACCTTGTCAGCATTTGTTGCTTGCTGTCCTGTTAAATCTTGCTATTCTGACTGGGTGAGATGATATCTCAGAGTTGTTTTGTGAAGCTATCTTTTGATGGGTTCTGTGATATATTGCGCTGAAATTTTATCTTCCTTTCAAAGCCTGGCTTAGGGAGCCCAGTTCCAAGCCGGAACGGTGATACAGCTCTGTTGTCACCAGACTCTAAAGAAAAACAAGCCGTCACGCTCCATTAGGAGAGAATAGGTCAGCGCTGGCAGAGTTTTCACCTGCTTGTGCAGTGAGCCTCGAACCTGGTGCCTGGACAACAGCTGGGAGGGCTGCACTTTCCGGAACAGTTTGGGCTCAGTGCCTGGTGGCGCTCGGGCCCTGGCTCCTGGTTGTCGTGTTTGTGGTTTCACAGCTGTCCCCTGCCCTGTGTGGAAGCTCCTCCCAGGAGCAGTTGCCACAGGCTGAGCTGGGCAGAAACCTATGGAGGGGATTCCAAGGGCGGCAAGGGACAGGACACTGTGGGCCTTGGGGAGGACAGCCTGTGCGAGGCCCTGTGGGCTCTGTGGACCCATCTCTGCCCTGCTCCAGGGTTTGCTGAGGCCCCTGCCAGCCTTCCTCTCACTCAGTTTTCCTACCTGCGAAATATTGTAATAATGCTCACCATGGGGTAATTGTGCAGATCAAGTGAGGATATGCATGTGCAGTTGCTTCACAGAAATAAGACAGTACCGTACTTATTTCTCTTTTATAATTCCAGTTCTAAATAGTGTATTAGGTGGACGTCCATGAGCAGGCTGTGATCTCAGGATGGCTAGGAGAGAGCCCATTCTTGGCATATGTTTGTCACGTGAATGAATGAATGGCAATGACTGTGGGAATTTTAAGAGCCCCAGAATAGCCAGAGACAGAGGGGTTTGAGGAGTCTCTTGCACAACAATAAAAATCTGGGGGTGCTACTCTTTTAACTCCACTTTTCCCCTCTTCAGGATGTTGGGCTGGAGAAAGGTCTTGGCATGAATCAGTCACCTATATCTAGGGAGCTCTGGTGGCCTAGTGGTAAGGAATTACCTGCCAAATCAAAGGCAGCAGTGTAACTCCACTAGCTTCATTATGCAAGAAGGGTGAGCAATCTCTCCCTGTATGATTTACTGCCCCTGAAAAAACCACTGGAGGGTCAGCTACAAGTTCATTCCTACTCAACAGCACACAACAACACCAACATATTAAGAACCAATTTTGTGCAGGTTATAGCAGTAGAGGCTCTGGTGGCTGAGTGGTAAGGGGTTGTGCTGCCAACCTTGAAGGCACAAGGTTTGAATCCAGAAACCGCTCTGTGGGAGTAAGATGGGCAGCTTTTCCCTCCTCCGTATGATTTACAGACTCTGGAAACCTGCCAGAGGATCAGCTATAAGTTAGTTTTGACTTCACATTATATAACAATAATACAAGAGCAGAAGACACTGACTAGCTCCAAGAAGTCTTAAGCTTGGACAAAAGATAGGCAAAACCATAAATGGATGGACTGAGAGGTTGTGGTATACATTGGTACAATGGAATACTATGCAGCATGCAGGAGCTGTGATTTTGTAAATTACTACCTAATTTGGGAGGGACTGGAGAGCATAATGCCGAGTGAACTAACTCAGTCCCACAAGGACAAATACTGTATAAAACCATTATTATAGAATGAGTATGAGGATCCAAGATGGGGGGAGGGTGAAGTAGAGGGGCAAGGATGAACGGGGGTGGGTTGGGGTGTCAATCATAGGGTTGCACAATATTGGGTGAGGAGATAAAGGAAATGGGAAAGATCTTGTGTGAAAAACAATGTATTTGGACTTTATAAATAAATAAGTATAT
>NW_006400202.1:617706-655803 GCF_000299155.1 Elephantulus edwardii | reverse complement strand
TACCATCAAATTGTAGGCAACTCATAGTTACCCTATGAACGAAAGACCTGAACACTTGTATAACTTTCTTCGTTTCTCCAAGTTCATAAGGTTTCCAGAGGAACGTTACTCCTGCTTCCAAGCTTGTTTTAATCAGGGAGCTTCACCCAACACTGTCCACCAATGAATGACCAGTATCGCATTTGGCACATCAGGGTCACAGTGTTCAATCACAGAAACCACAAGTTACCTTTGTATAGCCAATTGACAGACCACCTAGAAGAATATTTGACCAAAAATAATTAAAAGCAGGCCTGAGGCCTACAGGATTTCAGAATTCTGGCACGCCTACATGCTGGTGGACTGTTAGCCAGAGACCCCCAGTTCATCTGGCAATTCTCATCTGCTGACACCCACTTGGCATGAAAAGAAAGACATAAGAGCGCAGAGTGTTCCATACCTGTCCCTCCTCAAGATGTGAGAGGCCATCAGCCACTGGATTCAGAGATAGTAGGACAGAGGGTGAGTGGAGCTCACAGCCTGGTGATGGTATGGGTGTTTGGGCAAGTGTTCAAGATAGCAGTTCTTATCTGAGGCATGAAAGGAGGATGAGGTGGGCTGGTTGAGTTGGACTGAGGGACTGCTGAGCGGGGAAGCTGAGCAATAGGCCAACTCAGGGGGACCTGGAGGCCTTTGCTAATGGAATGGCATGACCAGATCGGCATTTCAGGAGGACGGTGTGGAGGTGGATAGAATGGGACAAGCTGGGAGGTATGAGACCTACTACCACTAATACTCTGTCTTCGAATGAGAAGGGATTCATGGCTTAACTGCTTGGGATTTTGCATAGGGGGAAATTGCCCATCTTTTCCTGAGGAATTGCCAGTGGATTCAAACCAACAGTGAGACACCACCTTTGAGTTAACAGCACACGTCCCTATCGACCACCCGGCAGCCAAAGCTCCCTGGCATGAGACCAGCCAGGTAGATTTTCAGATAAAAATAACGTGGCCTGAGCTCTGGTCTTGAGCTGCTCATAGGAGTTGGAAGGGATCTTGACAATCATAGTCCCATCTTATAGATAAAAAAGCCAAGGCCAAGGAAGGCCTGGTGTCTCACATTTGCGTGAAGCCCACCCCTTGGAAGACTTCTTTCTCTGCTTCTCAGGTGCCCTCTCCCCTCCCTGCCCTTCTTTGCCTGTAGACCTTGTCCCATTAAAACAACAGAAACCATGGGGGCATGTCCTATCCTCCTTTCTGAGCAGGGCTTCCTCCGTGGGGGGGCTTCAGGTCTCACAGGTGGTGAAAGTCCAGGGCAAGGAGTTAATAGATGTTGGTGACTTGCTTTCTATGACTAACAGGACTAGGACTTGGACCTGGGCTGAGAGATCAGGAAGATGTAGCTGATTAAAGCTGGAAATGCGACTGAGTGTGGGGACAAAGCCAAGGGCCAGCCAGTGTCACATTGGCACAGCAGGGAGGTGGCCTTTTCTAGAGGGGTTTCCTGTGCCAGGGCAGCTGCTCGCCTCCCGAGCTGTGAGAGGACCAAACGGGAGAGAGGCAGAGGCTGGCAGGCACCACGGCCACTTCAGGCTGCTTCCCTTTGGTTGGGCACGGTGGTGAGGCCCACAGGCTGGCCAGCGTGACTCTGTCTCCTCACCTGGCTTCTCAGCCTGAGCTAAGGGAGGGGACCAGATTCCAGGCCTGCTACTTATTGGTCATGAGCTGTTGGAGAAAAACTTTACTCCCAGTCCTCCGCCTCTCAGGCTCTCGTTCTGGACTCTCCCAGGTCAGGCACAGGTTGGAGGGGTGCAAAACGTGCTGCCCTCAGGGATGGGCCTCCCTGCCCATGCACATGCCGGCTCTGCCTGGCTGCCTTCTGGTCTGGCGGCTGATAGTCTCTCAGTGCAGACAACCTGACAGCCAGGCCCCCAGGAGAATCGTGGTTCTGATTTGCCCCCTGACCCAAGCTTGCCAGCGACATGGGACACGATTCATTCCCTTTCACCCTGATCTCCTCTCCACAGTCCTTAGCTATGACAAGGTGCTGAAGAGTGCAAATTAGGGGACAGGAGGTAATAACTGTTAAAAACTAGCACCTCCTGGTGAGCATGAAGGTTAGCAAGAAGCAGAACCAAGAAGAAATGTCACTCCTGACAGAGGGCCTGAAACAGGACATGGTGGCCGGAGGGGGGGCCTCTATGTTCTACACAGTCCAGCCATGAAAAGGAGGGGGCGTATCCCACGTTCGAGGCCTATTCTCTCTCTGGCTCGCCATCCTTCAGGTGTGGTGATAATTGTCCCTTAAGACTTAACTGAAGCTGGTACGGGCACTCCATCTGTATTCCACGAGAGGATAAGCGGGCTTCCTGGGTGCCAGTGGGTCCCAGACAGTTCAAGTTCTCATGTCCTCCCTTGGTCAAAGTCCAGCTTCTGTTGGCCTGAATCTCCCATGCATGGTTCTTCTCTGCGACTTGCATAGCCCCACCCAGGCTTGCATTTGTGCCCCTGTGCCCCTCACCACCTCACTGCACCCCATCCGAGGAGCAGGGATGCAGCTCTCCTGCCTTATGGAGGCTCTGCTTGGAGATCCTTCTATACTTACCTAAGTCAAGACCCTGTTGCTCCTCCCTGGCTGAACCTGGACCTGCTGCCCCTGTGACTTTGCCTGGCTCAGGTCCTAATTGCCCTTGTGTAGGGAAACGGACCCAATGCCAGGGTCAGGGCCATGTTGACTATTTAAAAAGCCCGCTGGCTATCCTGAGTCCTGCAGTCTGCTTCACACTGGATGAGAAATGAGCCTCCATCCGTCTGAGGTTGTAGTGGGCCTGGAGTAGGACTGCCTGGGTGCTGAACAAAACAAGGCTTGTTTTGTAGGATGGTTGTAGTCATGAACGAGTGTATCCATGGGTCACCAGGGAAGGTTGGCCTGGGTCAGTTCAGGTTCCAGGCACCATGAACCAAAGAGGCCTGCTTCTCCCCGCTTCGACCCTCTGACTTGCTGTGACCAACTCTCCTCATCAAGGGTTTCAAGCAGCCCCAGTATTAGCCAGTCCAATCCTGTTTGTATAACAGGCCCATGTGTCTAAACCTGGGTGTGGGCTCTGAGTTGTTTTGGGAGTTTCCTAAAAACATTAACAAAACAGTCAAACAGATGAAAAACAGTTGCCATGAGTCAGCTCTAACTCTTAACAGCCCCTTATGTGCTGCAGGGTAGAGCTTCGAGCTGTAGAATTTTCACAGCTGTGGCCTTAGGGATTGTCAGGTCTTTCTTGGGAGGTGCTTCTGGGTAAGTTACAAGTGTCAGTCTCTGCAGTTGAGAATTGTTTTCACCTCCAAGGAGCCTCCAGTGTTAGAAATAGCCAACTCTGGGATATGGGCAAAACAATGACTTCTTATTTCCACTTTTGTGTGTGTGTGCACTTCTCAATATTTTTCATTACTTTGCAAGTATAGCTCTAGCTGAAGATTGAGATCCAATATATCTACATATTGATCTCTAGGGAGCTCTAGTGTCCTAGTGGTGAGACGCTGTGCTGCTAACCCAAGAGTACGCAGTTTGAATCCACCAACTGCTCTGGAGGAGGAAGATGGACAATCTCCTCCTCTGAAGACCCTCTGGAGGGTCAGCTTAGGGTCAGCTCTGATTTAACAGTACACAACAACAGCATATCTTTCTATTGTGTTTGGTGGAAGGTTTGCTGAACAAAGTCATTTTCTGTCTAACAGCTTGTATGCATTGTATGCAATCCACTGATTGCAGTCCCCTCCATGGAGTATCTTATACCCCATTTCCTCCCTATTTCTATTTTCTGTCTGTCCCTCCCTCCTACCCCTTCCTGCCTTCTGAACTTGGTCTTTGGAAAAGGTTGCCCCTTTGATTTTGAATAGTTGCTCACTTTATAAAGCATCTAGAGTTGACCTGCACCTTGAGTCACAAGAATGAGGTCAGTTCCAGGTTTGAAGGATGGCTGAAGGTCACAGTCTTGAGGGTGCTACCAATCTCTGTGAGCCTGGGGTTTCGGTTGTTTAAATAGTTTTGAGTTCTGGTCTGCATTTTCCTCCCACTCTGGTGTGGTCCCTTTCGGAATGCTAGTCAGGTGTCACACAGTTTTTCTGGCTTCAATATCATTGGAGACCAAAGTTCATGAGGCCCAATATTCTTTACCCATCTTTGATCCAGATGGGAAAATACTAACAGTTGCACTTAAGTTAAGGCCACTTGCAGGGCTCTTAAGAGCTCGGTTGTTACTCACCAAAGGAGGATCTAGAACCTGTTGCATGCACGTGTGTGTGTATGAGGACTGTGTATCAATTGAGCTTGATGCTCCCTGAAACTATGGTCCTGAGCATCAAGGCCCAGTGACTCGTGCCCTCAACATGGTTACAACTAAGAAATTCGGTGTGTTATCAGGAGGGAGCAGTCCCTTAAGAAGGACATCATGTTGGGTAAAGCAGAGAATTAGAAAAACAGAAGACCCTCATTGAGATGGCCTGACATAGTGGGTGCAACAATGGTCCAGTAGAGATTGGGAGGACAGCACAGGCTCGGATTTGTTCTGTGACACGCAGGGTCTCTAGGAGCTGGAGCTGATAGAATGGTACCTGACAAGAAGTTTTCTTTCTTTTTTTTTAAATTTTAGTTTATCAATTTTAATGAACATTTACAGAGATTTTGGTTTTCCATTCACTCATTGTTGCATTTTTCTCCCTGCTCACCCCTCCCCAACCAGTTCCCTCTTCTCTTTGAAAAGTAAAAAAAAAAAAAAAATTTCTTCATTGGTATACAATCCTCTCACCCTGAGTACACTCCGCTATCCAACCTTCATTCTGGACTCTTGTCATAACCATAGAGAACAGTTAAAAAGCAATTTATGAGTGGGTATTATGGTTCTGACAAGAAGTTTTCTGATTTTGCCCTATGTACAGCTGTCAGGAAATCAAAAGACAAATTGCATTGGGAAGTCTAATGGGTCAGAGTCAGTGAGACTGGCTCAGGACAGGGCAGGGCTAAGAGCTCTTGTACATAAGGTCACTGTGAGTCACAGGCGACTTGACAGCACATAACAACAACAACAACATAGTAGAGCTATTATGTTAATGGGTATATTTGTAGTATATGTAAATATGTATGTAGAAATAGCCTCTGTTGAACCATATCTATTCATCAGCAGAGTTCCGTGTGCCCTCCGACACCTGTTCAGCTTGCATGTCTCCTTATGTAGCCGCTTGTAAATGTACACTGTTACTGTTATTTCAGGTTGATGTTTGCACCACCATTTACTTTTGTTGCCTTAAAGTCTTATGCTCATCCCGGTGTCTTCCTTTAGGTAGAACTTAGCCTTCGAGAGGAGGAAGATTGGCTATGGCTTGTCCTGGGCGAGGAGGGGAGACCTCCCTCTGCCTCTGGGTTGTGTGAGTTAGAGTGGGCGTACAAGCAGGACCACTGTTGAAGAGACCAGAGGCCTGCTGACCACCAACTGCTCCTCCTAGTTCTCATGCACCGTCTTATGAGGAAATTTGAGGGTTCAGCTGTTTCAAGCAGTTGGAAACTTGCAGACTGCAGGCAGAGTGAGGTCACTGGGCTAAGTGAGAACCTGGAGCCAGGGTATCTGGCTGTCCCTCATGTAGAAGGCCTTGGGTGGGGTGGGGGTGGGGGGATGTCTCAGGAGAGAGAAGACTGGGAAATCAGCTTCAGGGTCAGGTCAGGACAAACTGCTTCCACCAGCCCTTCTGTGGGAGGGTCTGCGGAGTCAGCAGAGGAGCAGCCTTCCCCAAGGGCCTCTTGTCCCCTGTGGTCTGGCAATAATGAGCTCGTCCTCCCTCTGGCTCCTCCAGAGCACTCAGCTCAGTCCCGCTCAGGGAAGGCAGGAAGAGGTGACCCTGGCCTGCCCTTGGGACTCATCAATCTCGGGATGAGCAGGGGTGGAGGAGAAGCAGGGGAACATGCAGGCCCTGTTCCCAGGAATCTGAGAAGCAGCCTCTGCTGACTGCTGACTGTGCTCAGGGCTGATAGTTTCTACGGGAGGGACTGGAGGAGGTTGGAACCACTGGGAATGGATCTCAGAAAGGAGATGAGAATGAAAAGCTTGGATGACGGGGTGGGGGTGAAGGTGGGGCTGGGGTAAAGACAGCCACTTCCATTGCTGTGTGCTTGTGGTTGTTGTTCGCTGCCCCCAAATTGGTCCCTGACTCCACGAGCAACGGAATCAGAGGCTACTTGTTCCTGGAGTGCTGCGTGAGGATCTGCAGCCTCGGTCACCTGATGGAGGGGCTCTGTGAGCCAGGTTGGTTGATGGCAGTGGGTGTAGAGAATACACAGTTTGCTCTCTGCTAGGTATGATTCTTATTCCTTTACATTCTAATCTGTGTGGATTGCTAAAAATCTTTATAAGACTTTTCTTGTTGTCTATGTTTTAGGCAGGAAGAAATTGAGGCAGAGAGTGGTTAGGTGATAGCCCAAGGCCTTAGGGCTGAGAAGTGGTAGATCTGGGCTTTGAACTCTGGAAGTCTGGGTCAGGAGTCTTCCCTACTCTGCTAAGCTGTACTTCTCTGGGGACGATCACCTAAGGTTCACCAACATTCAACTCTTGTTTCTCCAGCTTCCACTTCCCATCCCCCTTTCTGAAGAATTTTGGAGCCTATTTGGACAGATAAACATCCCCGCTGCTCTACTGGTCTGCTGTTTGTGAAGGGGGTATTGGAATTGCACTCAAAAGCCTTTTCTTTCCATATGAAAGATCCTGCAAGATTGAGCATGGTGCCATTGATTCAAATGATAATAAGAGGCATTGTGTGGACAAATGCATCTCCTTGCAAACCTGCTAATGCTTTCCTTGGCCAGTGTATGGAACACTGACAATAGAAATTCAAACAGTTTTACATTTCCAAACACATTTAGAGGCAAGGGGAGCACAAACACCTTCCTAAGTATTCCAAAATACTGACTCTCTGAGAGACCAGGTGTCACGTGCAAATAGTGGGGACTTATTGGAAACTGGTTGAAGTAGGTGTGCCTGGGTTAGAGTTAGACTGTTCCAGCCACGTGATCTTCTGTGAACACCTTTAGCTCACTGGGTTGGAGTTTCCTCCTTAGTAAAGTGGAGCTAAGGTTCATATGCAATGCCCTGTGGTGGCTCAGAAGTTGAGTCCTCAGTGGCTAACTGAGAGGTCAATGGTTCAGCCCATCAGCCCACTCGGCAGGAGAAAAGTGCAATAGTCTGCCTCTATAAAGTTTTACAACCTGGGAAAGCCTATGTTGTTATTGTTGTTGTGCTGTCAAGTTGAATATGACTCATAGCGACCCTATGAAAAGATATGAACCCTGTCTTATCCTGTGCCATCCTCACAATCTCTGATATAGAGCAGCCCTTTGCTACAGGCACCGTGTCAATCCATCTGGTCGAGGGTCTTCTTTTCTTTTTACTTTTTAAATTTTGTGTGTGTGTATCGTTGCTTCAGATCCGACTGGCAGAGGAGGAGATTTCCCCTCCTTCTCTAGCAGAGTATCTGGTAGATTTGAACCACTTACTCTGGGCAGCTTCTTGTCACTAGGCCACTAGAGGTCACCTCTCCTTTCTTTCACTGACCCTCCAACTATTCCAAGCTACTCCAAGGAATAGCCTTTCCTAGCAATGTCCTCGAAGTATGTGAGACGAAGCTTTATCATCTTTGCCTCCAAGGAGTCCTCTGGCCGCACCTTCTCTGAGACATATCTGTTCTTCTGGCTGTCCATCAGATATTCAGCACTCTTCTCCAACACCATAAATCAAAGTCGTCAACTCGCCTGTCATCCTTATTCATTGTCCAGCTTTCAGATGCATAATAAGTGATTGAAAAGACTGTGGCCGGAATCAGATGCACCTTAATCCTCAAACTGACATCAATGGGGGAAATTCTATGCGGCAGTTCTCTTCTGTCCTACAGGGTCCCTACAGGAATAACATTAGGCAGGGGGTTTTGCTTGAGTTGTTATAGTACACACCTCATGGGCTCTCTGTCGAGACTGTAGCAGGTAATACATGGAGAGGGGTAGACCGATGGTTGAGGCCCCCAGCTCACCATAGACTAGCTGCAGCTGAGACGGCCTTGAAGTGCGAAAGCGAGTAGAAAGTGTGGCTGGGCAATATCAGCCTGCCGTCTCCTCTCTCCTTCCTCTCCTACTAATCATCCCAACCGAGATGACACTGACCTCTCCATATATTTCTGTTGTGATGAAAGGAGAGCAACAGTTGGCAAATGAGTACAAAACCCAGAGAGCTTTGCACACGATGTTAGAAAAGATGTGGTTTCATTCCAGGTGTCGAAGGAACTGAAACCCAAACAGAAGAAAGTGTTGCCTAGGGTCCCACCGTGAGACTCCTTCAGAGTTGGGACTGAGAAATGCTAGATGAGAGGATGAGGGGAAGTGGGGCCCAGTGGTGGGAATCTCATCTTCTATATACAGAAACTTGGGTTCAATTCCCAGTCAGTGTGTTTCAAGTGCAGCTATTACCCTTGGCATTGGGGGCTTGTGTGTGGCCATGATCAGGATTCAACAGTTTTCCCATCAAGACAGACTAGGAAGAAAGTCCTGAAAACCCTAGGAATCATTATTTTGACTCACAACCAATCATGGGGATGTGGCAAGATTCCAGTCCATGGTGTATGGGGTCTCTGCGCTCTAGGGGTCACTCCATGATTGCTTAAAAAGGCAAGGCAGGAGAGCCCAGACGAATTTCTCTATGGACAGCTGCTGATCTGATCTAAGTCTGGACAGCAAGCTTAGCCCTTGGGGGGAAAATCATCTCAACTGAGTTAGCCGAGTTGGCACTGCAATGCTAAGATCCGCCACTAGGGAGGGAAAGCATCCTTCAGTTTAGCCATCAGATCACTGCCCCGCGTCCTTTAATGAGGCCTTCATTGAGAAATGATTTTGATCAGTGTCTATTTCAGCCATGGTGACTGGGCACCTGGGATCGGGTCGTTAGCTTCGCCTAGTGGCATTGCAGGAACCGGAGAAGCCTTTCTGCCCAGCGCACAGTGAGAGAAATGGAAAACCAGAGAAATGGTATTTGCCTCTATGTTGGTTGCAGAATTCTCACTAGCATCAAGTTGGTAACGACTCTGCATCGGATCCCTTTATGACAGAACAGTCTATTTTTCTCTCACGGGGAGGCTGGTGGATTCGAATTACTGACCTTCCAGTTGCAGCCCGATACATTACGAACGTGATTATCAAAGCTCTTTCTTCGCTAGTTTGGGGAGGTTTAAAACCAGCACCCAGAATTGACAATTTCCTGGCCTCGGAATCTAGAAGAACTTTCAGAATGGCTCTCCCTAGCGGTTTCCTAGCAGTAGTGCTTTGAAAAATATTACAGAAATTCTTCCACCTCCGTTGTTCTACAAAGCCAAAAAGGTCGTGGTTCGAATCTACCAACTGCTCTGTGGGAGAAAGATAGGCAGTCTCCTCTGGTGCAATTTACAACCTTTAACAACCTGCTAGAGAGCGGCTATGAATTGCTTCGACTCGAAGGCACATAACAATAACATCTGTAGACACAAGAGAGACAATTTGGTGTTCGAGCCGATTTGCACATAGTCTCTGGATGGTGTAAATGGTTAAGCACTGGATAACTTACTGAAAGGTTAGTCGTTCAAGCCTGCCAAGAGGTACATTACAAGTAAGGCCTGGCACCCTGATTTTGAAAGACTGTGGCCCTGACAACCTGTGTGGAACAAGGGCACTCTGCACTCGTGTGGCTGTGGTGAGTAGGGATTGATTATGTGACAACTAACAACAACAGCTTTAGGACTGCAGGGGTGCAGGGAGGGGGTGATGAGTCCACAGGAAGGCAGAGCTGGGCAGGGTGGTCCATCTCCTGCTGGCCTAGTCCTGAGCTCTGAGTCCGCAGAAGGTCCAGCTCAGGGCGAGTGTCCAGGTCTAGTCAAAGGGGATTTGGTGCCTGCTATCCACTGATGAACGTTTTGCGTTTGGTCCACAATCAGGAGTGAGAATGAGTTTGGGAATGTTTCTGGCAACCAGTTTTCTAATTAATGAATCTATTAACAAAGAAGGGTGATCCTAAATTTCAGGGGAGGAGATTGCCCATCTTTCTGTTGAGGAACAGGTGGTGGATTTGAACCACATACCTTTGGATTGAAGTGCAGCTCCTTACCACTAAACCATTAGCATTCCTCTGAATTACCATACCTTTGTTTTATTTCATTTTTCTAGTACCATATCCACCAAGTTCCTCATTAAGTTTGGGCCACAATTTATTGACAATAATAAGGAAAACAGATGCTGGTCCTTCACCACGGGTGAAGTCTCAGGGCTCTGCTGCTTGGTGTCTCCTGTAGGGGGTGCTGTAGTTGGTCAGGATGCAGCTTTGCACTGAGATTTGTTGAGGCTGCACTGATGATTCTAAGGTGCAGTCAGGATCCAGGAACACTGCAGGCCCCAGAGGTTGCTGGATTAGAAATGGTTAGCATTGATTAGTGGTTCCATTCAACCTAGGGACTCCTAGGAGACAGGTGATGTAATCCTCTTCCAAAAGGCCGGGGGCTTGAACACACTGAGGAGCAGTTCTGCTCTGTCTACGCAGGGTGGGCAGGAGTGGGAGCCGCTCGGTGGCAGTGAATTAGGTATTGGGTGTCCTGCCCCCACCAGCAGCATCAGAATCACCTGAGGACTTGTCAGATAGGCACCATCCCAAGCCTAGCTCAGACTTACTGAATCAGTAACTCTGCAGGTGAGTCCAGCAATCTGTGTTACTGAAAGTCCTAGAGGTTGATCATGTGCATGCTCAAGGTTAAGAGCTACTGTCTCAGACAAAATTCCTCAAAGTCAAGGTCCAGCTCAATTCTCAGCATTGCTTAGAGTCTCCTGATAAACAAATGTGTGTGTTACGCAAGCTGGACAATATCTAGCACCAAAGCCCTAATGCACTCTGATAGCATGAACCCTTCCCCTACCCCTCCACTCCTACACTCTTCCCATACAGGCCCATCATCCTACAGAAAAGAGGCAGAAAGCAGACAGACAGATACCTCCCCTCTGATGAGAAACCCAGCACTGCCTGTTTTTAATTTATTCTTCATTTATTGATGAAACCAAACCTCATCTCCTCATTGCTGTCAAGTTGGAACCAACTCATAGCTGACCCTCCAGTGGGCTTCTGGAGGCTGAAAATTTCACAGATGTCCTATCTTTCCCCCATGGAGCAGCTGATGGATTTGAACAACTGACCACTGGGTGGCAGAATGACTTCTTACCCATTAGACCCCTAGAGCTCCTTCATTTTTATAAAAGCCATCTTTTTACTGTGATTTGATGCAGGTTTACAGACCATACATCACATATTCTGTAACACTTGCTGAACCACAGGCATTCTCTGCATGCAGGGTGCAGCATGGGTGCTGGGACAGCATTAAAGAACACTGCGGAAGGACAGAGGGGGCACCAGGGATTATTGCGCCTTCTGAGTCCTGCTTCCTTGTGGCGCTCTGGGCAAGTTGCATCCCACTTTGAGCCTCATTTTTCTTATCTGTCAGATGGATGGTGCTTAGACTGGTGAACCTACAGAGCCTTTCTGGCTCCAATGGCCTCACTTCTAAAGGGGGGCTGGCGGGCCTTAGTCCCTAGTCCCTAAGGAGTTGCACCACCAACCCAAAGACCGTGTCTCTCTGGCAGATTGTATCCACCAGCAGCTCCAAGGGAGAAAGAGGAACAGTCTCCTCCCAGGTGATCTACAGCCTCAGAAACCTGTTGAGGAGTCAGCTGGGAGTCGGTTCTGAGTCAGTGGTAATGAGATGATGAGTTGGAGGGTTGAGTGGATAGACGGTGGGTGGAAATGCGTGAGGGTCTAGGAAAATAATATGCAAAGGAAGAGATGAACTTGACAAGAAGACTTAAAAGTGAATGTGAAACTTTCCAGTGGGCAAGAGACGAGGGGTGTGTGTATGAGGAGGATGGGTGAAGTGCGTGTGGTTCTGTGTGAGTAGTGTGTTTTTTGGATGTTATGGAATAAATAGGTCTTGTACGCTAGTAGTAACTCGTGGTTACTGTGAAGCCGAGCACTGTGACACTGGTGTGTCAAATGTGATAATGGTTATCCATGGTGGACAGTGTTTGGTGGAGTTCCCTGATGAAAACAAGCTTGGAAGCAGAAGTGGCATCCACTTCTGAAATAGCTTGCCTATGGAAACTCTGAACCTGAAGAAACAACCAAAGTTATAAAAGTATTCAGGTCTTTCATTCACAGGGTCGCTATGAGTCACCTACGATTCGATAGCACTTAACAACAACAACAACAACAACAGTAACCCTAGTAGTAAGAAGCTTCCCTGCAATCTCAAAGGCACGTGGTTTGAATCCACCAGCTGCTCTGTGGGAGCAATCTCCTTCTGTGTGATTAACTTCCTCTGAAAATCTGTGGAGGGTCAGCTATGGGTCAGTTTGGACTTGATGGCACACAACAACAACAACAACTCCCCTCACTGTGATTCTAATTCTATGTAGAAAAGCATTTCCTTTCTCATATTAATGAAACAGTTCTGGTGTAGGTTGCATCTCAAGCTAGTATCTTCTGCGATCGAAGAGATTAACCAAGCAACTGAACCAGCCGAGATGGGCAAAGAGAGATGCTGGGCCCATGATGCCTAGTGGCAGAAACTCCTCCAGAGCCAACAGAGGGGAAGTCTTCTGCTGGAGATAGCACCCTGAATTCACACTCTTGGCCTCCTAAGGCCCGAAGTCCCTCTACAACTATCAACATTTATCAAAGTTCATAGAGTTTCCGGAGGCATGTTATGTAGGAAGTGGATGCCACTTCTGCTTCCAACCTAAGCCAAGAGAAAAGAAATTTCTGTTTATTACAGCCTCTCACTATAAAGTGCTATGGCATGAGAGAGGTGAGAGAGTAGGACATGTGTTGAATGTACATGGTCGTAGTATGTGTATGATATATTTGTCGTGTGTTTGATGGTGTGTGTGCAGTGCTTGTGTATGTATTTGTTGTGTGTGTTGCATCATAGTAATCTTGAGTGATGTTATGTGCCATTGGGTTACCTGCAACTCACAGTGACTCTGCACAATAGCTCTGAGCTCTGCTCTATCCTGAGCCACTCTCACTGTCCCTGACACAACTACCACCATTCCTTCATTTACTGTGTCAATCTATCTCATCCGGGGTCATCTTTCTCTCCTGCCTTATCTCTCCACACTTCTGAGCATGATGACCTTCTCCAAGGACTGGTTTCTCCTTGCAACATGCCCAAAGCATATCATATGGAGTTTCAAAAATCCTTAACCTCCAAGAAGGATCCTGGTTTTAGCCTCTCCAGGTTAAACCTGTTTGTTCTTTTTGACAGTCCACAGTATGTTCAGTTCAGTTCTTTTCTCCAGCACCATAACTCAAAGGCTTTCATTCTTCTTCTGTCATATTTGGTCACTGTCCAGCTCTCTGATGCAAGTAATTGCGAAGACCATGGCCTGGATCAGGTGCACCTTAGTCTCCAAGCAGGCATTGTTTCTCTTCAGCACTTTTGAGTACTTTCCCCCAGGTCTCAGCTTTCCCCAGTGCAAGTAGTCTTTTGATTTCTTCATTGCTGGTGCCAAGAGTGTTGATTGTGGAGCCGAGCAAGCTGAAATTGTTAACAACCTCAAATCTTCTATCATGGCCCCACAGTGAGAATCTTTGTCTTTTTGATGTTCAGCTTTAATCCATATAGAAGAACTACAGTCCTTGACCTTCTGCAGCAAATGATTGAGGTCATCCTCAACTTCAGAGAGCAAGATTGTGTCATTTGCATAATGTAAATTGTTGATGAGTCTGCCTCCATCCCTGATGCCACATTTGTCTTCATAAAGTCCAGCCTCTCTAATGATCTGTTCCGCATATAAATTGAAAAGGTATGGAGACAGGACACATCCCTGACACACTTCTTTTCTGACTTTGAAACATACAATGTTTCCTTGCCCTGCTCTGAGGACTGCTTCTTCTGTCCTGTATCCTGGTCCCCAAATCTCTCAGGCAGAGACACCAGGAGGTCTCTGGAGCCTATGAAATCAGGTGCAGGAGAGACTGCAGGGCAGGTCTGACTCTCAGAGGTTATCCAGTCCTTACTCTTGGACAAGGCAGCTCTAGTGGCCTAGTGGCAAGAAGCTGTTCTGCAATCCTAAAGGCGAGCAGTTCAAATCCCACTAGCTGCTCTGCGGGAGCTGGAGAAGGATGGCCAGTCTCCTCCCGTGCAATTAACTGCCTCTGAAAACCTGCTGGAGGGTCAGCTATGGGTGAGTTCTGACTCTCTTACACAGCAGTAGCTCTTGGGCAGGAACCCAGCAGCTGGACACTCAGCTTCCACACAAGTATCCCTCCTTGTCAGCCACCCAAATTCCAGCAGCCTCTTTCTGGGGCAGATTCTCTCCTCTGTGTTACCTTCTCTGACTTTTCAGCTTCCCAGTGAGCTCCCCTTTCCTGTGTTGCTCCTGTCCCCAAGCATGAGCCTCCCGTGCACTGCAGCCCTCACTCTCTTCTTTCTCCAGACTGTGCTTCTCTCAGCTGTCCTGTCTGTGCAATTGGACTCCCTTGACCAGTTGAGATCTCCTCCTCCCAAAAGACCAAGCCAATCCAGCAGTTGATTCATGGAGGCACGAGTGTGTTGGAAACTCACCCACAGTGCTGTGAAGGCCGTCACCTTCTTGAAGCAGAAAGGCAGGGCCTTCTCTCAGGTGTCTCTGGATGGATTTGAGCAGCCAACCTTTTGGCTCATAAGTCTAATACTTTACTAACTGTGCCACCAGGCACTCATGGAAATCTGTGTGAGCATTGATAAAGTGCTTATTTTAAAATTTCATTTTAATGACATGAGAAATACACAAATATACTGTTACTAAAATTTACAAATAAGATAAACACCTTCTTGGCTCTCCCACTCCCATCTGTTTCCCAGAGAACACAGATTTCTGAATTCTTTTCCACACCTTTGATTTTATTGGACTCTTGACATCTAGACATAGCACATATATAATACAGAAGTTTCTAAGGCACGTCGCTAGGTGAACAGAGCACTCTGTCATGTGATATTGGTGTGAGCAGCCCACAAGACACAGAACCACGTGCCGTTTATGTTATGGCACCATATTTACCACTGAAGTTAGCAGCTGCCTTCTGTCCCAGAGCAGGATTTCCAGAGCCTCACATTCACAGAAAAGGCTGCAGGGAAGGTGTGCTTTTTGGTTTGGGGTTTTTTTAAAATATTTTATTTTGCATTGTTGAACATTTTCTTTCCCCCTCCTTCCCCAATCCACCCTGCAATGCACCCCTTGTTCCAGATTGTTGTCATGCAGAGAATGTTCTTACATCCACCTCTCAGTGTGACATGTGTGTGTATTTCTCTGGGGTACAAACTGAGAAATGAGATGGCAGAATTGGAGGATGCACACATTTTAGATTTTAATAGAGTCTGTTAAACTGTCCTCCAAATTGCCTGCATCCTACACTTCAGACTCTCCCAGCATAGTCAGCCTCTCTCTTCAGCCGTTATTATCAATTTTCATTTTACTCATCTGATCGGCAAGAAGGTGAATCTCCTTTCTGCTTTAATTTGCATTTTGCTTTTTACTCACAAGGGTGGCTACGTTTTCATAAGCTTAGTGGCCATTTACACAGTGAACAGGAAGTATTCACGGAATGAATGAGGCACTTAGTACAGATCCTGAGAAAGGACAGGGAGAAGAGTGTGGCCCTGTGCTAAGTGGATCCAGACCCTAGAAATAAAGAGGGTGCTTTCAACAGGTCACACAGCAGGCCAGAGTTGAGGAGGGGGCCTGCACTCAAACATTCCCTGCCTGGTGAGATGGATAAGTCCCTTACTATTAGAATTGTTGCTATCTAAATTTAAGAGTCGAATAGTTCAGGACCCCCCCCCTTTTTTTTTTAGGTATTTCTGCTTTTTCTAAACTCTCATTCCTAGTTCTCCAAAACTAAGACATCAAGTTGTAGCAGATAATTTAGCGCAATGGTAAGGAGATGGGCTGCCAGTCCCAGGCCAGGTGGTTCAAATGCACTAGCCGAAAGATGAGCAATCTCCTCTGTGTGACTCACTGCCTCTGAAACTCCACTGGAGGGTCAGCTCTGAGTCATCTCTGACTCTGCAGCACATAACAGTAACGTCCACATCACTATCCCAGAATTCTTGCTGACTTTAAGAGCCCAGTAGTTTCAAGCAGTGAGGATTATAGCTCTTTTGCCTCCGGTAGTTGTTGAAGTTAGTTGCCGTCGAGTTGATGCTGACACAGAGCAATGAGCCCAGAGTGCTGGCCAGCCCTGTGCTGTCTCCATGACCGCTGGCGTGTGTGGGGCCAATGCTGTGCCCAATCATCTGGGGGTCTTCCAGGTGAGGAAACAAGGCTCAGACACTTTGAGTTGGCCGGAGCGTATAAATGGCAGAGCTAGGCTGACACCCCAGCTCCAAGGCTGGGTCCTGCTGCCTGTGGAGTGCTCCCACAGCCCGCCCTTCTCCCTCCTGAACCCCTGTCATGAGGACTTGCCAACTCAGAGTGGGGCTGACCTCAGAAGCAGGCCTCCTCTTAATCAGCAGTCTCCTTTGTTCCCTGAAAGGAGGAGGTGGCACCCTGCCACTCAGCGTGGGTGGGGGGCCACTTAGAGGTGTAATTCACCTGGAGGGAAAAGCTTCCAGCATCCCAGGGGGCTTTCTACCTTCTTGAAGCTCTAGCTTCAGCGTGGGCTGAGAACGTGGCATTTCTGAAGCCCAATGTGAATAGGGGCGGCAGTAATGTTCCCTCCCTGGGAGCCTGCGTGAGTCGGCTGCCACCTTGCAGAAGGCAATTCATTCTCCTGTCAGCTCTGGTGAGAAGTTGCTACCCCTCCTGGGGGAAGACAGAGTGGAAATCTGCTGCTTGGCTGGAGTGGGCCTCTTCAGGGCTGGCTCTGAGCTCACAACTTGCAGGAGACCACAAATCTCTAAGAGAACCTGACAGGGTCCCAGACACCTGTTCGACTTCCTCACCCTCCATCCTGCCCAGGAGCAGGTCCCCTTCGGGAGACCCACAGATTGACTAACTACCCCAGACTCTTCTTCTTTCCTGCAGGTCTACAGTCAATATCCCCTAATTAATTAATCAATCCACTTTCCCCGAGAATATCCTCTCTGCTCTACAAGGCTCAGAACAAGGGCCACACCTCAGTGCCACCTTCTTCAGATTCCCAAGGAGAACCAGGTGTGCCTCCATCTGGATGCCTACCTCCTTTCAGCTCGAGTCACTAGCACCTTCAGAATAGATCATTTACTCCTTCCTTACCTACTTGCTGTCTGTCCACTCTGTGGGAGGCCCTGAGGAATGTTGTTGTTGTTGTTAGTGACTCTAAAAACTGCTCTGTCCTGTGCCATCTTTACTGTCACTGACACACCTACTCTTATTACCACAGTCACTGAATCAATCCATCTCATTGAGGGTCTTCCTTTCCTGCGCTGTCCCTTCACCCTTCCAAGCATGATGTCCCTCTCCAAGGACTGGTCCCTCCTTGCCGCATACCCAAAGTATGTCAGACAGAGCCTCAGAATGCTTGTCTAAGAGACAATCACTGTCCTCATGGATTTGAGACCAGAGATACTGAACAGCCTTTTAAACTTAAACCCTTAAATTAATGGTAGCGACTGTCTCCCTCTGAGCTGCCTTACTGTTCTCTCCAGTTCCATCTGGAAACAACTGCACACCAGATCTTGCTCATTCTTTTAATCCTGTCTTTCCATCCACTCTTCCCTCCCTTTATCATCTGTCCATTCATCTCTGTTTCATTGCCTCCCTAAGCTGTAATCCTCTGCTACCCATTCATCCATCTATTCACCCTTCTCTGTCTTTACACATTCATTCACTTTCTGCTCTTGTATCCACTCAACCACTCATCCATCCATTCATCCACTTTTCTCTTCTTGTTCATCTGCCTACCCACCCACTTCTCCATTCAGCATGCACTGAGGCTTCCTATCTGCACAGACTCCTGTTGTCTTTTCTTATTTAGTAAAGAAAGGCAACAGGCACTGGGTGGAGTCTAATATCTGACCACAGATCCTCCTTACCCTCTTCTATGACCTCTCAATTTCTCAGGCACTTCAGAGAAGTGTAGCTTCATGGTTCTCAGCCCACTGTGAGGGCCCCTGACAACAGGCTATGTCCATTAATGGCAGGTGAGCTACATCCCACTTTTGCTGCCTTCACACAATACCTGGAGTAGAACCGGCTGCGTGGTGTAATTGGAAGTGGAGACTCCTCTAAAGGTGCAGGTGGGAGGTGGTGCTTTGTTATCTCAACAAAGAGCTCCTGTTCTGCCTTCAGCGTGGGGAAGCACCAGTCTTTCCCCTGCAACCTTTTCTTTGTGTGAACCCTGAGCCCGATGTCATAGAAACCAGACCTGATATAGAAATGAATTTCACTCCAACCTCCACCCTCACTCTTGCTTGGAGAGCTCATTCCTGCCGAGGGCTCCCTGTGGGCATGGGGCTGCCCACACAGGCAGAGATGGAACCTGAGGGAAGGAGTGACTGCCTTTTGCCAGGCTGGGAATTCCATCTACTGCGGACAGAACCATGATTGTGGGGAAGAAGGAAGTGATGTTTCCCTGACCTCCCAGCTCAGCTTGCCAGCCAGCCCTGGCCTTCAAAGTCCTATTCCCATTTTGCCTTCATGGAGGAGTTAGATATGACACAGACAGAGGGATAAAGAAGGAGTACACACAGGGGCACACACATACCCAGTCACATATGCACACATACAGACAGGACACAAGAGCCCATCCATGCACACTCCCCCAGGCAGGCCTCCCAGCCTCTCTCATCAGAGTCCTTACCTGTTTATCTTTCCTGGAGCATCTTCCTCTCTGCTCTCAGCCCCTCGTCATCTCTTCTCCACTCCAAACCCATCTCTCAGATCACTGGTCATCCAGTGTCATAGGCAGAATGATGTCATTGTCTCCCTTCTCCAAGACACTCATGTTCTGATCCTCAGACTTTAGTTATACAACAATAACAACAATGCTGCAGACAACATTAAGCTTCCTTACCAGCTAACTTTGAGATGGAAGGATTATTTTACATCTATGTGCACAAGGCCGTGAGCCAGAGATGCAAAGATTTCTAGAGCAGTTTTCAACCTATGGCTGACTAATATGGATGTGTCACAGCCTGGCCCCTCGCCCCAGATGGATGATGGCAAGGAGAATGTTCTGTCTGCTGGGTTTATGCATTGTAGTGTTGTTGTTGTTATTGTTGTGTGCCATTGAATCACCTGCAACACATAGTGACCCTCTGTATAATATTTCTGAACCCTGGAACCAATCTCACTGTTTCTGACACACCTACCTCCATTACCTCAGTTACCGTGTTACTCTATCTCATCCAGGGTCTTCCTCTCCTGTGCTGTCCCTCCACCATTCTAAGCATGATGTCCCTCTAAAAGGACTGGTCCATCCTGGCCACATGTCCAAAGTATATGAGACAGAGCTTCAAAAATCCTTGCCTCCAAAAGAACAGCTTGGTTTCACCATCTCTAGGACAGACTTGTTTGTTCTCCTGGTTGTTCATGGTATGCTCAATACTCTTCTCCAGCATCCCAACTCAAAGGCATTGATTCTTCTATCCCCTTTAATCATTGTCCAGCTGTCTGAGGCATAGCAAGTAATTGCAAAGACCATGGTTTGGATTAAGTGCACCTTAGTCTCTAGACTAATACAGTTGCCCTTCTGTACCCTGGAGAGATCCCTGACAAGGGATTTACCCAATGCAATTTGTCTTTTGCTTCCCTGACTGTTGGCGCCAAGATCTGCTTATTCACAGGAGTAACACCATTTGCATCCTTCCTCTTCCTGCTTGCACCTTCATCCTCTTACAGGTGTTTACTGTGCTTGCCTTTAAAATAAACAGTTGTTGTTGTTAAGTGCCGTCGAGTCCCAGGTGACTCATAGCAACCCTATGAAGGAAAGTCCTCAACACTTGTGTGTCTTTAATCCTCTCTCCAGGTTCATACAGTTTCCAGAGGAAAGCTATTATGGAAGTGGATACCACTTCTGCTTCCAAGTTTGTTTTAATCGGGGAGCTCTACCTCACACTGTCTGCATTGGGTAACCAACCATTAACACATTTGACACATCAGCATCACAGTGTTCAGCCTCACAGCAACCACAAGTGACCACTATATGGCAAGTGGACAAACCAGGGCTATACGACCTAGAGGAATGTCTGAACAAAAGCAATGAAAGACAGGCCTGAGAGCCGTGGATTAAAAGTCAGTCACCCACCCTTGGCTTGGTAGCATCACTTTCTGTCCACTGGGCCAGCTGCTCTCTCTCTATGTTGATGTTGATGTTATTGTTGTTAAGTGCTATCTAGTCGGAGGTGACTCATAGCATGCTCTTAGGTGCATTAAGTCAATTACACCGCATAGCAACCCCGCGCACGATGGACGTAAACCCTGCCAGGTGCTTAGCTTTCCTTTGGATTGGTTGGTGATCAGATCACAGGAATCTGTAGGGTTTTCACCGGCTGAGTTTTAGAAGCAGATCATCAAGCCTTTCTTTCTAGTTTGTCTTGACCTGTGAGCATCACGTCAACATGTAACTCTGCTGACGGGTGGAGGCAAGCGTATGAGGTGCGTTGGCTGCAGAGTCTCCTGCATGGAAGGCGAGGCCTCCATTGCTGCCTCTGGGCACTGAGTAGCTAGTGGCCAGCGGAGTGTCTGGCATATAGAAGGTTCTTCATAAACAACAGCTTTTAGCATTGCAGAAGTTAGGGTCTTGAGTGTTGTTCCCGGCAGAGGCCTAGAGAGGAGGAAGCTGCCTCTTACCAGTGGGAGCTCTGGTGGCTTAGTAGGAGAGACTTGCACTATCACCTCAAAGGCAGATGGTTCAGATCCATGAGCTGCTCTGAAGGAGAAAGATGGAAAATACCCTTCTGTGTGATTTACGGTCTCTGATAACTCGGCGGGTCAGCTGTGAGCTGGTTACAACTCCATGGTGATGAGTTAGTTAGTTAATTACTATTTCAACCCACCATTAACTAGCAATAAACTCTTGACAGGAGTGCTTATTCAGGCAGCACTCCTCTGAGCAGGTAGCTGGTGGTGTTAGGTGTTTGAGTCGGTTTAGTCTCATGGTGAGTTTCTGAGCTGTCCCATCAGGCGCTCTAGGCTGGGACCATTATGGGAACATCTCTAAGGACATGGGAAGAGGGATGAGTCCACCTCTGCAGTCTCTCAGCTCAGAGCCCTCACACCAGCTTTTTCATGTGCAGAAAGGCTCTCTCCTGGTCTCACACTACTGAGAGTCCTTTGTCTCCTGAAGGGATGATTAATTAGTTGCCAGTAATTGGCTCTGGAGCTGGGTTGCGGAGGTCACAACCTCTGTGAACCGAGTGTGTGGATGCACTTGGCAAGGTGGTTTGAGCTCAGAGCTAAGAGGCAGGTGTGTGTGTGTGTGTATGTGTGTGTGAGAGAGAGGGCGAGAGAGCATGCGAGCTGGCAGGTTCCTTCTCTTCCCTAGGCCTCTGCTCTGTTCAGACAATACTGGATTCCATGGGTGCTGACAGGCTGGTTCTTTGAGTCCAGACAGAGATACCTTAGAAGAAAAGTCCACGTATCTTCTTCAGAAAAACCAGCCATGGAAAACTTTGAATCAGAATTGACTGGCAGCTGGTTTGCCTGTGGTTCTTGGGGAGGTAAGAGGACGGGCCCTGGAGCAAATGATTCTGCCAGCCACGGTCCAAGCAACAGCGTGGTCACCTGCACATGAGACCTCCTCAAGGGAGCTGGGTATTCCTTCTTGGGCCAGGACACGTCCCTGGCAGGGTGAGTCTGTCTTCTCAGCCTCATTCTTTACCATATGGGATAGCCAGCAAGTGGACAGAATCACTACCATGTGGGCCTAAGGCAGAGGCCAATGTGGTGGGTTTGAGATGCAAGTGTGTAATCCATGGCTTCTCACAGGCCCCACTAAGTCAGGCTTCCTGTTAAAACCCACTGCCCTCAAGTCTCTAGCGACTCCACAGGATAAAGAAGGCTGTAAGCAGACGGCCTGATCATTCTCTCACGGAGGGCCTGGTGATCTGAAGCACCATCATTTTTCTCAACACTGAGCCACCAGAAGTCCTTTCACAGTGACTTCCCCTTTTAGTGCTTGCTGAAAAATGGCTGGGGGGGGGGCACTTAATTAGCTGACTTTCCAGTTATCCCAAAGCCTCACTCAGCCTGCATCTGCAGATATTTTTAGATTGCATAATGTAATTCCACCTTAAATTTGCATAGCCGTCTCTCATTTATTTTTTTCCCTTTGAAGCCCTGTCACACCAACGCACTCAATCCTAGCAACTCTGTTCCAAAGCATGGATCAACCAGAGCCTTCCTCCTCATCCCCAATGGTAAACTAAGACCACACCAGGTGAAGCAACTGTCTGAGTCTGCTAGTCAGAGCAGCCGGGGAAGCCTCGAACCACTGTAAGTAGTAGGTATTGACAATCTTCTCTCCCCAAGACCCACATAGGTCTTGTCTCTGGTGGCTTAGTGGTAAGGAGTTGCGCTGCCAACCCAAAGGCAAGCAGTTCAAACATGGACGAAATTCCCCTGTGATTTACTGCCTTTGAAAACCCACTGGAGGGTCAGCAATGGGTGGATTCTGACTCGAAGGTGCACCCCAACAGTGAGGACGGGTATGTGGGTGCAGCACATTGCCTGGATAACCCGCTTTGGAGGGACAATTGTGTAGGCAGAGTGAGGCCTCAGAAGAAAGCCTGGGTGGCTGAAAGGGGGTATGTGTGACAGAACCTCTCTCAGCGGCACATATTAGCATAAGCACAGACAGTCCACTTGCAGCTTTTTCAAGGAACTTGGCAGCTTAAACACAGCCTGATGGCTTGAGTCATGCATATGACTAGGTTTAGGTTTAATTTATTTGCTGATGAATATCCCTCCCCGGAGGTAGGAGGAGGAGGGAGCCCACAATCTCTTTTTAATTATTCAGGACATTATTTACAAAGCCTTCTGAGCTGAGTCCCAGGACTGAGAGTCATTCAGATCTTGCAATGAGTCCCGTTCTGGCTGCCTTCCCACAGCAATCTGCCCAACAACTCACTGGTGAGTCCCAGGCTCATTTCAACAGCCTCTCTCCACCCAGCCACTGTCTCATTCCGTCCTCTCGTATCCTCTACTTCTGGAAACCAAAAGTGAGATTTCCAAAACTCCTCAGTGAGAAGTGCTGACTTTTGCCAGCTAGGCAGACCTAGGCGCTGTGCGGTACAGGAGCAGGACCCTAGCTCACTTGGAGGTTATGTTGGACAGATAAAATTCTCTGCTCAAGGCCCTCCAGCAGCTTTCATCAACATCTAATCCATGGACCTCCCAGTGATCTTCAAGTCTCTATCCACATACACAGGCACCCCCTCTCTTTCTCCAACACCCCCACCTCCCACCGCCCACATCCCTTTCCCTCTTTCAGGGAGTGCTGGCGGCCTAGTGGTAAGAAACTGCACTGCAATCCCAAAGGCACTGGGTTAGAATCCACCAGCTGCTCAGCCGGAGAAGGATGGGTAATCTCCTCCCTTATGATTTACTGCCTCTGAAAACCCACTGGAGGTCAGCTGTGGGCCAGTTCTGACTGGAAGGTACACAACAACAACAACAACAACAACCTCTTCTTTCATGATGCATCTCTGCACTGATGTCATGGATTAAATTGTGCCTTGTCTCAAATGCAGGTGTGTAATGATAGGAAGAGATGCTGTGTATGGATTCCCTATGATCTCATGAACCAAATACTTGTAAAAGGATTGAAAATGGACTGTAGCACACCTTGATCCCATGACAACCCTAAGCTGATATAAGAGAGATTTCCCTAGCTTGTGGCCTGAAATATCTTATTGTTTGTTTTAAAATTTTTTATTTTATATTGGTTTGCATACAAAATTCTTATAGACTGTGTTTAATATTTTCCTTCACATTGTGTTTTATAAAATTAATCCCCATTGAATTATGCTCACCATTATCCTGTCTTTACAGGTCTCCACTGGACCTTTCCAATTTCATTTACCCCCCTCCCTACACCCATCAAATTGTGCAACCCTGTGATTTCTCCCCTGTCTACCCTCGCCCCATACACATTTTACTAGTTATTCTATTTTTACAATAATGGCCTTTTTACAATAATGGCCTTATATAGTATTTGTCCTTATGAGACTGAGTTTACCCAGCATAATTTTCTCCAGTCCTTCCCAAGTTATGTAGTATTTTTCAAAATAATTGTTCCTAAGGGCTGTGTAGTATTCCATCATGTGAATGTATCACAATTTATCAATCTGTTCTATTGTAATTGGACATTTGGGCTGTTTCCTTGTTCTTGCGATGGTGAATAAAGCTGCTAGAACATTGGTGTACAACTCTCCATTTGAATCTCAGTTCTAATTTCCTTCAGGCATATTCCTAGCAATGGAATAGCTGGGTCACATGGGATTTCTCTGTTCAGGGTTTTGAGGAAACGTCAAACTGCCTTGTAGAGTGATTGAACCATTGTACAAGACCAACAAAAGTGTATGAGAATTCCAATCTCTCCATATCCTCTCTAACGTTTATTGCTTACTGTCCTGTTAAACTTTGTCCTTGCTATTGGGGTGAGATGGTATCTCATTGTGGTTTTGGTTTGTGTCTCTCTTATTGCCAGTGATTTGCAACATTTCTTCATCTGTCTGTTGGCCATCTGGATGTCTTCCTCTGTGAAGAGTCTTTCCACATTGTTTGCCAATTTTGAAATTGTGTTATCAGTCTTTTTCTTGTGGAGGCCCTGTAGGGTTCTGTAAACTTTTGTTGTGAGACCCTTGTCTGAGATGGTATTGCCAAATGTTTTTTCCTAGTCTTCTTTTCACCTTATTGGAAAAAGTTTTTGATGCCCACAGGGACTTAATCTTTAGAAGGTCCCATTCATCAGTTTTATCCTCTCCCAGTTATGCATTTCTGGCCACATTTGCCAGCCTCTTTATACCACAGGAGGAGGAAAGTGGAGCAGGGAGAGGGAAGACCTCAGAATCATCAAGTAACGCTCCTCTGAAGTAAAGCGTGTCTCCTTTGACTCAGATCTCTGCCGAAAGGCAAGATCCTCAAGGAGCCCTGGGCCTGGAGATGCTGAAGAGAGCGATAGATGGAGAAAGAGAGGACTCCCCCTTGAGCTGACACCCTGAGTTTGTACTTCTGACCCTTGACACAGTAAGAGAATAAATGTCCGTTGTTAAATCTGTCCTCTTATGGTATCTCTGTTACAGCAGCCCTGGGTAAGACAACTGGATATGCTAGGCACACTCCCACCTTAGGCACGTTTGCATTTTCTCATCTCTCTACCTAAGACCCCGGAGTGGTTAAAAAGGTTTGCTCTTGGCTATTCATTGAAAGATTGGTGGTTCAAATTCATCCAGCAGCACAAAGGAAGAAATGGTCTGGGGATCTACTTCTATATGATTATTGTTGTATACCATTGAGTTGGAACTCACTTATAGCTGACCCTCCAGCATGTTTTCAGAGGCAGTAATCACATGGGAGGAGACTGCCCATTCTCCTCCCACAGAGCAGCTGGTGGATGTGAACCATGTTCCTTCAAGGCTGCAGTACAGATTCTTACTCCTAGGCCACCAGAGCTCCTCATATTACAACCACTGAAAACAATTCTACCCTGAAATAAGTGAGGTCACTATGAATCAGTATTGCCTTGACAGCAGTGGTTTCCCCTCTGCTTAGAAAGCAGCTCATCCAGATAACTGACTCAGCTTTTCACTGCCTACCTCAAATATCACCTCATGGTATCTTGCACAACCTCCCTCACTGGGGTAGATATGGGTGTTCCCACTCAAACCCCTGTTTGGTGGCCCTGTATACCATCTCTCAGCTGCTATGACTGTAGACTGCTTATGGCTCATAGCCTTCTCTGAAAATTGTCCCTATAGACTGAAGCTGCTGTGTTGTTGGTTGCTTTGGATAAGTAACAACTCCACACATGACAGAAGGAAACACTATGTGGTCCTGTGCCATCCTCACTGCCATCTATTTGTGTCTGAGTCCTTTGGTGAAGACACTGTTAGTTCATCACATTAGATTCTTTCTCTTCTTCACTTTACCTCTCTATTCTTCAGGGACTGGTCCCTCCTGACAACATGTTCAAAGTATATGAACTGTAGTATCACCATAATTTGACGTTTAAGGAGCATCCTGACTATACTTCTTTCAAGATAGATGTGTTCATTTTTCTGTCAGTCCATTACAGTCAAGAAAGTCATCATGAGAGCCCAGAAGTTTTAGCTGGAAGATCAAAATTATGCTAAAATAACTTGTGAAAGGTTTCGGATCAAAGCCAAGAACCACGCAGAGGTAGAAACACTTTTCTGAGTTTATTGGGCGCCAGGCTACTCAGCAAGGGGAGGAGCGCTGGAGGTTGGGCTTAGGGGAGCTTCTATGGGGTTTTAGCAAGCGTGTTTTAGGGGTTTGTGAGATGAGTTGACGTTGCAGTAGCTCATTGGTGCATAAAGTCTCTGGTTTTGGAAAAGGTCCTGATAATGGGAATTTCTGAGTTCTGGTTCTAGGGAATGTCCTGACATAGGATTTTCTGAGTTTTGGTTTAGGAAAATGTCCTGATGTAGGGATTTCTGAGTTGACCTTCAGCCTCCCTTTTGTTTTTCAGCCTAACAACTTGTTTTAATAAGAGAAGACCTCCTGTGACAGAGGTTAAAGAGTTGGCTGCTAAGTGAAAGGCTGGTCGTTCAAAACCACAAGCAGCTCCATGGGATAAAGATGAATTGTTCTGTGAACTTAAGGATTCACCACTTTGGAAGCCTATGGACAGCCTCTACTCAGTCCTACAGGCTTGCGACGGTTGGAATAACCTTGATAGCAGTGGGTTGTTTTTGTTTGTTTGTTCATTTTCCTCATCTGCAGAAATATTAGAATGGTTAAGGTTTCAGAAAATTAGTTTTGCAGGAAGCTTGGCATGAGCGTTTTTTCCAAGAACAGATTTAACAAGGAATGGAATAGGCAGTTCATTTCTTAAAACAGCCCGATTGCATTTTAAATGTTCCAGACCCCTGCTCTTAGTTACTAGGGAGCTCTCTGGTGGTAAGAAGCTGCATTGCAATCAGAAAGCCACAGTGTTAGAATCCACAAACTGCTCCCCAGGTGAAGGATGGGCAGTTTTCTCCCTTGTAATTAACTGCCTCTGAAAACCCACTGGAGGGTCAGCTATTGGTCAGTCCTGACTCTATGGTACTCAACAACAACAACAACAACAACAACCCTTACTTATTGAGGGCAGTAAAATTTCTCAAAAGAAGAAATAATGCTGGAAAATATGGAATTTAAAGCAAAAGAATGCATAATCTAGACCATCTAGTTGTGCCAAATGCTTCAGAATTTGAGGGTTTCTTACACGCTCCCATTTTTGATCAAGCTACTACTAGGTGTTGTTGATGGCATCATCTACATAGGAGTGATCTTTGTTCTACAGGGACTTAACTGGACACTCTAGAGTTGTATGTTACGGGTAAATTAAATGATTGATAAATCTGTTTTACCTTCACCTGACTGTACCATTTGTCTTCATTATCCAGTGCTGTATAATAGAGCTGTCACAGGCAGATGGCTTTTACAAACAGAAATCTACTCTTACTGTTTGGGAGGTAAGAAATCCAAATGTAGGATTCCATCTTCAGGAGCAGGTTCTCTCTCTCTCTCTCTCTCTTCTGGGGGAAGGTCCTTGCTTCCTTTAACATCTATATGTCTGACATTCCTTTAAGAGCTTATCTGTCCTCTGTGTCAAGGATTTTTCTGAGCAATGAAATTTTGGTTCGAAGGATGCATTCTGCTCCCAGCTTTTCTGCCTCGTGTTACTGAGGCTCCTCTTCTCTGCTCACTTCTCTCTACTTTTATCTCTCATATGATAAAAAGCAATGCAAGTGATACCTCTGGGAAACTCTCCTTATACCAGATTGGGGTTGTGATAGGATTCCAGGTGTGCATCCCACCCTTAATCCTATTACAACTGTTTGACTTATCATAATAATGAGAGATCATTATGTAACTTTAGTATGTTATTGTTGTTGTTGGTATGTGCCGTTGAGTCGCCTGTGACTCATAGCAATCCTATGTACAACAGCCCTAAACCCTGCTCTATCCTGTGCCAATTGCACTGCCTCTGACACACCCATCCCGATTACCCCAGTCACTGAATCAAATCCACCTCATAGAGAGTATTCCCCTCCTGCGCTGTCCCTCCACCCTCCCAAGCATGATGTCTCTCTCCAAGGACCTGTCCCTCCTTACAACATGTCCAAGTATGTCAGACGAAGCCTCAGAATCCTTGCTTCCAAGGAGCAGCCTGGTTTAACCCTCTCCAGAATGGATCTGTTTTCTTGGCAGTCCATGGTACATTCAACACTCTTCTCCAGCACCACAGCTCAAAGGCATCAATTCAGTGCCATTAAGTTGGGTAGAGCTCATAGAAATCTTATGAACAGCTGACATAACCCTACTCTATTCTGTGCCATCCTCATCATCTCTGACACATTAGAGCCCATTGTTGAAGTCATTGTGTGAATCTATCTGGTGGGGACCTTCCTCTCCTTCACTGACTTTCTATCTTCCTAAGCATGACGTCCCTTTTCAAGGAATAGCCTCATGTAGCTACGTGTCCAAAGTATGAAAGACAAAGCTTTGCTATCTTTGCCTCCAAACAATGCTGTACCTTCTCTAGATAGTTCTGTTTGTTCTCTTGGCATCCGTGGGATATTCAATACTCTTCTCCAGCACCACACCTCAGAAGCATCAATTTTTCTTCTGTCATCCTTAGTCATTATCTATGTTTCTGGTGCTTAGCAGGTGGTTGAGAAGACCATGGCTGCACCAGATACACTTTAGTCTACAAACTGACATCAATGCTCTTCAGCATTTTGGAGAGGTCCCTTACAGTGGTCTTGTCCAGTGCATTATGTCTCCATTACATCCATGTATTTCTGGGGTGACACAATTGTGTCCTTGAGAGTTAGTATTAGACCTCATTTTCAGGGTGACCTCGTTCTTATTAGGGTTAGTATTGCAAACAGAGTCACATTGGAAGAACTGTCTAGTTTTCTAAAAAAGCTAACTCATCTGAAAATTTTTACTTCTTCAAAATGCATAACATTTTATGTAATGAAAAGGTTGCATCAGACTTCTAGAAGTAACAGCACAAAGCTGCAGTTCAAAGACCAAGCTAATGAGTCTGCATTTTCACACACAGACTTAAGAGAATGATGATGGTAAAGCCATTCACCAGTTACATCACCAGCAGGAGCTACCAACCGAGCTAGTTTCATGAAGACATTTTACTGTCAGTCATTTGTGATGTTCAGTGTAACTCGCTCATTGCCATGGAGTCAGAACTGACTCCTGGCTGACCCTGTGAGTCAGTCATAGCTGACCGACCCTAAAATGGGGTTTCAGAGGCAATAAATCACATGGAAGGCATTGCCCATCCTTCTACCACAAAACATCTGGTGGATTTGAACTGCTTGCCTTTGGGTTTCAAGCACAACTCCTAATTAGTCCACCAGGGCTCCTTCTAATGAGATAGAGATTAGTGTAAGAGAAAATTTAAAGAGAGCTGTTTCCTGAAGAAAAACTGCTCAGAAGTAATACAATAAAGGAGACAACATAAAACTACAACTAAATCAGTTCCTTAAATCACCTGCATGGGAGAATGAAGTTTTCCCAGCGGGGGAAGGGTGCAGATTTGGAGTGCAGCAAGGACTACAAGAAGAGCTACAAGGATGAACTATAGGCCAAAGGTTCCAACAGGTTGCACTGAAAGACAGTTCTGTGATCTGGGGATTGGCTGTCTACCTCTACTTGGGATTGGTGTGCTTCTGGTCATTAGGACATTTTAGAGTCACCTTCAGATTTCCAGAGCATTGGCAAGTCCTTGAAGGGACTCTTGCTTTCTTTTTTTCCCCCCCTTAAAACCTTTATATTTTAATGAAAGTTTACAGAAAAGTTGGATTTTCATTCATTCATTGTTGCAGTTTCCTCCCTTCACCCCATCTCCTTCCCCTCCCCAAATCCCTCTTTGCAATGTACCTCTTATTCTGGACCGTTGTCTTACATTTAATGCCTAATCATATATTCTTTTAAAATATTTCTCTCCCTCATCTGTTCCACAACCGTGTTAATTATCTATAAACTCTTTTTTCCTATTCTCCCAACACCGCATTTCAGTCCTGCTTCATAAGAGTGGTGTTATACAGGATTTATCCAAGGTGATTGCATTCAAGTTTTAACTCCCGGTAGTTTAGAAGTTTTATGGCTTGTAAGAAGGACTACATATGGTTCTTTTCAATGAGAGGCAAGAGACTTTTTAGTTGATGAACCTTTCCAATATGCATATTCTCCCAGAGTTATACTAGAGATTTTGAAAGCCAAATTTTGTCCATTAAAATTTCTCTCATCTGTGAAATGGACTCTTTAGATATTGGATTATTTTCACTAGAGGCCTCCACACCACTGATGCTGCCACCGCAACGTTTCTAGAGATCTCAGAGAAGTTCCAGCACATTTGAACCCACCAGCTGCTGCTGCTGCTGTTGTTGTTAAGTGCCGTTGAGTCGTAGATGACTATAGTGACTCTATAAATGAAAGACCTGAACACTTGTATAACTTTCGTCATTTCCCCACGTTCATAGTTTCTGGAGGCAATCCATTTTGGAAGTGGATAACACTTCTGCTTCTAAGCTTGTTTTAATCAGGAAACTTCACCAAACACTGTCCACCAGGGGTCAACATTATCACACTTGATACGATTTGTGTCACAGTGTTTAGCATCACAGCAACCACAAGTTAACTCTGTACAGCAAATGGACAGACCAGTGCTATACCATGTAGAAGAATGCTTGACCAAAAACAATTAAAACCAGGCCTAATGTAGATTAAAATCACCCCCCTTTGGCTTGGTAGCGTAACTTTCTATCCACTAGGCCAACAGAGCTCTGTTGTTGTTGTTGTTGTTATTGTTGTTAAGTGTCATCGAGTTGTAGATGACTCATAGCAAACCTATGAATGAAAGACCTAAACACTTGTATAACTTTGGTCATTTCTTGAGCTGCTACGTGGGAGAAAAATAGGCAATCTTCCATAAGATATTGTTGTGCACTGTCGAGTTGGAACCAACCCATAGCTGACCGTCCTGTGGGCTTTCAGAGACAGTTAATTGCACTGACGGAGATTTGCAGATTCTCCAGCAGAGCAGCTGGTGGATTTCAACCATGTGCCTTTGAGTTCGCAGTGCAGCTCCTTACCACTAGGCCACCAGAGCTCCCCTCTGTGTGAAACCCTCTGGAAAGCCAGTTATGAATTGGTTCTGACTCAACAACACGTAACAGCAACAACGATAGTATTAACATGCATGCACAGTGGAAATAGCCTTTGCCATCACTGCCATTAAGGGTGTAGGGTGAAGACATGCTCATGAGGAAACCACCCGTTGACCTCACCAAGAAGTTAGAAGAGCTCACTGAGGATGAGGTGGAGCGTGTGGTCATCATTATGCAGAATACACATCAGTACAAGATTCCCACCAGTTCATAAACAGAAAAGTGTAAAGGATGAAGAACATAGGTCCTGGCCAGCGGTCTCACATTTTAGAAACTTTCCTATTCAATTCTCCAAGCCTGGAATTGTCAGTAAGTACATTTGGGGAGATCTTGTATTTATTTACCATAAGTGCAGCAATAGCTTGAGGTTACACCTCTCACTGTACTTACTCAATCTGTATGCAGAGCAAATCATTTTAGAAACTAGATTGTACTGAAGAAGAATGTCATAGCAGGATTGAAAGCAGATCCATTAACCTGTGATGTACAGATGACACATACTTGCTTGCTGAAAACAAAGAGGATTTGAAGCATTTAATGATGAAGAATAAAGCCTTTGGGATAGTTTACACCTCAATACAAAGCAAGCAAAAGTCTTCACAACTGGACCAATACGTAATATTCTAATAGATGGAGAATAGATGAAAATGGTGAAGGATTTCATTTTACTGGGATGCACAATCAACATCCCTGGAGGCAGTGGTCAAGACATCAAAGAAGATATTATACTGGGTAAATCTGATGCAAAGGACTTCTTTAAAAGCAAGGATATCACCTTAAGAACTAAGGTGTACCCAACCCAAGCCATGACATTTCCCCTTCATCTCAAGTGAATGTGAAAGTTTGACAACGTGTAAGGAAGACTGATGAAGAATCAATGCATCTGAATTCGGGTAGTAGTCTATATCATGGACTTGCAAAAGAATAGACAAATATTCTTTTGGAAAAAGAATAGCCAGAGTGCATCCTAGAGTAGAGGATGACAAGTATTCTTCTCAAGTGCTTTGAACATGTTATCAGAAGGACCAGTCTCTGGAGAAGAACAACATCATGCTTGGTAAAATTGAGAGTAAGGGAAATAAATGATGACCCTCAACAACATGGATCGACATAGTGGCCGCAACGCTGGGCTTATGCACACCCGAAACTCTGAGGATGGTGCAAGCTAGGGCAGGATTTGTTCTGTTATACACAGGGTCGCTGTGGGTTGTAACCAACCTGACAGCTCCTAACAACTACTACAATGATAGAGGGAGACAGTCTATTTAATTTTATGTATGTATTTATTTATATTAATTTTGTCTTAAGTGATCATCGATTTTCCTGACCTACATGATCTCAGAGACTAGAAGCTGGAGGCCTGATCCTACTTAATCCTCCCTAACTTTGGCTAATTGTCAAGGACAAGAATTGGTCATGCCAATTTATTAGTGTGTGTATGTTGTAAGGTGGCCTAGTGGCAAGAAGCTTCATTTCAATCCTGAAGGCAAGTGGTTTAAATCCTGCTCTGTGGGAAAAGGATGGGCAACCTCCTTCTGTGAGATTAATTGCCTCTGAAAACCCACCGGAGGGTCAGTTATGGGTTGGCTCTGACTTGATGGTACACAACAACGACAAAAAGTTGTCTTAGGTATTTTGAAATACCAAATATGAGTAAATTATTTCCTTTTTCCTATTGTCTTGGTAAACTCTTCTATCTTCTCTTTATCACATCTTTTCAATAATACAGTAAACGACATTCTAGCGATTTTGTAAGTGACACTCAAACCAGCATTTTCTAGTAGGGAGGAATTTGTTGTTGATTCATAGTGACCCTATGAACAAAAGGCCTGAAGCCTCTCTACAACTATCGACATTTATCAAAGTTCATAGAGTTTCCGGAGCCCTGTTATTTAGGAAGTGGATGCCAAGTCCTGCAGGCACAAATTATTAATGATGATAAATCTGGGTTGAAACTTCGTTTTCCTGGATTCAGATGAACTTTCTCACAAGGAATTTGCTTCTGGGGCTGCTCTGTACTTTGTTTTATAATGCACCTTTGCTGTGTGAGAAGGGCCTTGTAGGTAATAGCTATCCTCATGCTTTGGCTCATCTCATGTCCTAGTTCACACTTACTCATGTCTTTCAGTTGGCCTGGAGTAGCCTATGGGTTTTTGTTTGAGTGAATCCATATCTATTTTTGCCTCCGGCTTAAAGGAGTATAGGCTTCCTTCATAAGATCTATATACAACCTGGTTTTATTCCTCTGAGCCTAATCCACTTTGCTTGCTAGAAATCTAGTCTCTTCTTTGAACTATAGGAAGATGGCATTGAAGCAACAGGAATAGGTAGAACATATATTTGACAGTGCAGCTCCTTATTTTGTTTAGTTAACTCGGAAAAAGTATTCTTCAGGGAAATGATTTGCTATTTAAATGTGTCTTATAAGTTTTTAGATGCCAGTCAAATAGGCTTCTTATTGAAATTGTTTTGTTCAGGAGCTTTACTTTCTAGTTACTGTGCAGAGAAATGAAATCCAGAATGGCTAATGATTCTACAGATGCTCTCTTATAAGGCATTGTCAGCTAGACAAAAAAACTTTGCATGTTAAAGAGTCAAAGTGCTTATTCATGTAATGGGCCAGAGTTTCAGAGAGTGGCCCTAAATTTCCTGTTAGCTTTGACAATTTTCATTTTCTTGAAGAGAGAAAATTCTTACTTGCAAGAACAGAAACAGATTTGTAGAGTTATTTTCAAAAGAGCAGAGCTCAGATTTGAAAAATTATTTACTATGCAACAACTCTCATGAGTTTTTGGATGTGGAAAACCCAAATGGCTTGGCTTTTAGGATTAGAACCAAGACAAGAGGAAAAGTTTATGCTTAGAAGATGAGACAATCAGAACCAGGAAGCCAATATTGACAGGCATAGAATTGGTTCTTTGGGCACATGAGTGATGTCAGAAGTAGGGGACACTTAGGTGCATGAATGACATCAGAGAACAGCAACCCGAATGAGAACCACCCATGCTTTACGTGGCATCATGTCATTGGCCCAGACACTAACCTCCCCCTCCCCCTGAGTCCCACCCATAAAGAAAGAGGCCATAAATAGGGCCTCACCTCATTAGCATGCTGCCTCTCTGTTATTTCCTTTCAAGAAGGGAGCTCTGGTCCTTTGGAGATGTAACTTTCTAATAAATCTATCTTTAATATTTTATCCTCAATTTTGTGTTATGAGCAGTTCAAGTGTAACAAAAATATATTAATTTTGCTGTAACACATAATATGAAATATTTTAAATTGTAATTTGTTGTAAAACACATTATGAAATATGTTTGCTGTGGAAAAATATTATAATGAATTTGGTGCTTAAGTATAGAAATAAGAGTATTGTGAAAAATATACTAGCAGTTTAACATGCCAAAATAGGCCTCTTTGGGACCTAGACCCCACTGACCACAGGAAGTACAAACCCTTGATAAGGGAATGTAATTAATAATAACTTACCTGTAAAGCTATTGGCCTCTGTATGTGTGAATCTTGATAAGGGAATGTAACTTGTTACTGCCCATGTTGCTAAGAGAATTTAACTTGTAAATTTAAGAGTAAGAAATATATTGGGAATCTCCTATATGTTAGAAATAAGAAATATGTTAAGAACTTAGTATGTTATAGGTTAGAAAGAAAACAAGAAATATGTGAGGAATTTGCTGTTAGAAGTTAAGAATATTTGTGAAAACATACTCTTAGTGGCTCTGGAGCCCCACTGACCACAACAAGTGTGGACCCTTGATAAAGAGATATGACTGGTTACTGCCATGTTCCCAAGGAAACAACTAGTATTGAACATGATTGGTCAAACCCATATTGTTATTCAACATTGTCTCAGCATGCCTCACTTGCCTCACCATAATGTAAAGCAGGGAAGACAGAGTAGATAAAACTCTGGCTGTGCCCAGCAACTCTTTTTCTGCACTTCACAATGAGCTGAACAATGAAGACTCAAAGGCTCTTTTTAGACCAAAAGATATAAAGGCTCTTTTCAGAGCCAAGAGCTGTGGCCTACACTGATTGACATGAGCTACTGAGACAGTGGAGAATTCTGCCCACACTGCTGGACCCTGGCTACATCGAATTGCTGAACTAGCTGAGGATCCCCTGGCTACATTGAACTGCTGAACTAGTGGAAAGCCCCCCACCTGCACCAATGACCATGAGAGGCAAAAGAAGGAGAAGATTTGGGATCCCAGGGTAAGTGAGTATTCTCCCTTGTTGATGAATCATTATGTTGTGATGAATTTATGAATTGTAATGTAGATAAATTGCAATGAGCTATTTAATGCTTACTATGAATTAATGAATCAATAGGTTGTGATGAATTTATGAATTACAATGTAGATAAATTGCAATTAACAGTTTCATGCTTACTATGAATTGATGAATCAATATGTTGTGGTGAATTTATGAATTGCAATGTAGATAAATTGCAATTGTTGCTACGAATTAACTAATGAATCAATAAATTGTAATTGGCTTTTGTAATATGTCTATGAGTAATTAATTAAGGCTCAAGATTCATGACAATTCTGCCTCCTTGTCTTTTCATCCCTGCATGCTAATAAAAATCTTTGGCCTACACTTTAATGATCCATGTGCTAAAGTCTGCTCTCTCTTGAAACACTAAAATTGCTGTATGCTGTACTACCTTGGTACTTGGGTCCTCTCCTCTAGTTTCTTCCAATTGGCACAATTCTTTTGTCTGTGCAAAAAAGACACACTAGGGCACTGACTACATGAAAACATAACTGGTACTAAAGTTGAGTCTTGGGTATCTTTGGAGTTGTTGAAAGGATGAACCTTTGGAAATCTCAATTCTGAGACAAGGCAGTTTGGTATTATTATTAGGTGTGTCTGTTTCAGGCCTTGGTCTTTCTGATAATTTGCTATGCATCTGGGAGCTGAACAATTACTAAGGATGACAGATGAAGAACTGATGCCTTTGTGTTGTGGTGTTGGAGAAGAGCACTGAACATCCCATGGATGGCCAAGAGAACAAACAGGTAGGTTTTAGAGAGGATGCAGCCAGAGTGTTCTTTGGAGGCAAGGATGATGAAGCTTCGCCTCACATACTTTGGGCATGTTGGTAGGAGGGGCTATTCCTTTGCAAGGAACATGATGCTTAGAAAGGTGGAGGGTCGGCAAAAGAGTGGACCCTTGACCAGGCGGATTGATGTGGTGACTGCTGCAATGGCTCTAATGTGTCAAAAAGTTTGAGGATGGCACAGGATAGGACAGGGTTCTGATCTATATTTCATAGGGTCGCTATGAAGTTGTACTCAACTCGACAGCACCTAACATCAACAACAGCAGTAACAACAATTATTCACAGTTTTGATGAAAGTATGGATAGGTAGTTTGAACTGGGCAGCACAACAGGGAAAGTGCAAAGTGCTATGGTGGGTTTGAGTCAGATGGCTGTTAAAAAAATTAGCAACTAAGAAGAAATTTTTGGTTGACACAGGGCTCTGTGTAATCAATCACAAAGTTATGATACTCAGAGGTAGTTTCAGTTGAAAATCTGTAAGCATTTTTTTCTAAACTTGCTTTTTACTTTTAATCTGTAGAAATCTTGGGACTAGCATGGACACAAGTTTTACAGAATTGTTTTTCAGGGGGCCTAGAATAAGCATTCATTCTGAGAATCGTTTTTGCAAGAAAGGAGAGGCTGCAAGTGGTGGGAATGAATGTGTTTGAGACAGTGAGGTTGGCATAGGATAAAACAACATTTAGGGCTCTTGTATTAGGGTCGCTATGAGTTGCAAACGACTCGATGGCATATAACAACAACAACAACAATTAATATAATATATGTTGTTGATTGCCATTGAGCCAAGTTTGACTCATAGCAACTCTATGAACAAATGACCTAATGCCTTTCCACAGGTATTGTAGTTTCTCCAAGTTTATAGAGTTTCCAGAGGCATGTGATTTCGGAAGTGGATGCCACTCGTGCTTCCCAACCTGTTTTACAACTGGGAACTCCACCAAACTCTGTCCACAATGGAAAACCATTATGGCATTTGATATCCCCATGACACAAGGTTCAGCATCATAGCAAACCCAGGTTACCTCATACAGCACATTGACAAAGAGTGATGTGCAAAGTGGAAAAGTGTTCCTCCAGATATAACAGCACTAGTCTCATTTAACAGTGGTTAAGTGTTGTTGAGTCGAATATGACTCAGAGTAAGCTTTGCACAAAGGACCTGAGCTCTGTTCTATAATTAACATAATTTTTGTACATTTATAAGAGTTTACAGAGTTTTTAGAGGCATCTAGTTTACAAAGTGGGTGTCACCACTGCTCCCCAACAGGAATCAATCTGGAAGCTCATCCAACCATTGTATGTAATGGGTAACCACTATGGTATTTTGACACAACTATGGAAAATGTTCAGCATCACACCAACTCCAAGTTGTTCAGTACAGAAAACAGACAAATGATTGCTGTGTCTTTTAAAGAATATACTTCTAAAATTGATAAATTTGGCTCAAAGGTCACAGGCCCAAGGGCCCTACAAGACTTTAAAGCCACACCCTTGAGCAGGGCTCCACCCTTACCCTTAGTCTAAGGTTCAAGGTCCACCCACTTTTGAGGGGGGAAAGAACAGTAACACACAACAAAAAGGACCCCAGAAACATCTCTTGCCTGACTGCCATCAAGA
>NW_006400202.1:601619-616431 GCF_000299155.1 Elephantulus edwardii | reverse complement strand
ACACACACACACACAGAGGGAGCTCTGATGTCCTGGTCTGTAGGGAGTTGCACTCCTAACCTGAAGATCACACCTCTCTGGCAGTTTGAATCCACCAGCTGCTTCTTGGGAGAAAGATGAACAATATCTTCCATGGGATTTATGACTTGAGAAACTTGCTCGAAGTTCAGCTATGAGTCAGATCCCATCTGATGGCAACGAGAAAGTAGAATACAGAGAAACACAAACACGTATTTATATAAATACACACGCATATCTCACTGCTTTTGTGTTTTAGAGAATCTTGGCTGGGGAATCTGAGGCAAGGAATGTTTCAATGATGCTCCAGCTGTTTGTCCTTGACCTTCCAGGCATTCTTTTGTGTGTGTGTGTGTGCTAAGTAAGACTTTCATTATGTTTGAGAAGCAGTGAGATGGGAGGAGAAGCTGTGGACAGGGATGCCTGGGAGTGTCTGAGGAAATCCACACAATATCTTTCTTGGACCATCTGCATCTGGAACAAAGCAGGACTCACTCAGAGCCAGACAGCTAATGAGAAACCCAGCTGGGTGCAGAGTCTAGGTCTTCTCACTTCTGTCTTAGGGTCATCATCTTACCTGCTTTTCTCTCCCTTTATGAGCCTCCATTTCTCCATTCAAGCAAGGGTAAATTGACCCTTTAAAGGTCCTCTTTCCTATCTGCCCTTGGGAAGGGTATGGTGAGAGCCTAATTTGACTCCAGCCGCTGGCTGTCAGCTCTGATTCTGAACAGACTGCAATGGAGCGTTCAGACTAAGACAATAGGAAGTAAGGTCTGGAAATCTGCTCTGGAAAGCATCCAGGGAGATCTCCCTAGATCACAAATACTCTGTGATGAAATCCATCATGGGGGTAAAGCAGGGGATAATGTTTAGCTCCCATAGAGGGTCTGGCTTCAATTTGGGGACCAATTCAAGATGGCAGCTGACGACTGTGGGCATGGATAATACAGGGAGCTGGGGCAAGTTCCGTCTGTGGTGGCTGCTCCCACTACACCTCCCCGCTCCCCACCACCATGGCAGTGCAGGGAACTGCTTCATTTATCTGGCTGTCTCTGAGCCAAATGGCTGGGCTCTCCTAATGGACTTCGTGGAGCTTTCTGCCTTTCATTGCTGTGGTCGAAACTATTTCTTCCTCTGTGGCATGAAGGGGGAAATAAGCAGTTGTGACTCTCATTGTTTGAAATGGGCATTCTAACTCCAGGGGAGAGCTTAGCAGGTATTTAGCTGGTCAGCAAAATGGACAGCCCACATCTTTGTTAGAGCCAGAAGTTATCATTACAAAAGAAAAAATGGGGCTTTCTTTTCAACTCAAGGAGTAGTTAGCCTGAGGTCTAACAGCATCAGGAAATGGATTGCTCACATAATTACAGGATGCAGGTGCTCTGTCTACAGTCATGCAGACCTTGGAGGGTGTGTGTGTGTGTGTGTGTGTGTGTGTGTGTGTCTGTGTGTGTGTGTGTGTCTGTGTCTTCTTTGCTGGTCTTTCCTGCAGGAGCAGCAGCATCTGCTGTGTGCATTACCTGGCCCCATGTCCTCCTCTTTGTCCTGTCCGTCAGGTTCAGGCCTGCGGCTGCGCCCCCCTCTCCCCCCAGCCCACAGAAGCACCTCAGTCTGCTTTTCTCCTGCCTCTTCTCTGCCCCCCTCAGAGGAGAGACATCAGGAGCCAAGATCCTATCCTCACTCAGCAGGGCCTCCAGCCCCCTCTCCCCTGTGGCTCTGCCTCCCTCCTCCAGCTGATCAACCTCTTGGAGATGTGCACTCCTCTAGCCCCCTGCCTACTGCCTGCCTTGATTGCACATCTTTTTGCCAGGACTGTCTTTGCCCACCTGAGCACCCACCTCCTTGCCTGATGAAGCCCTTCTGGCTCCTGAGCCCACATTGGCCTCTCCAGGAGTCCAGCTGATTCCCTGGGGCCATGTTCACATTCTCTCTCTCCCCTGCATCCCTGTCTTTGTCCTGTCTGCGTGTATCTGGTTGGATTTAAGACAAAATTCACTTGTACATCACCTTAGATGCCCAACCAATGTCCATGTGTTCTTAGGAGAGAGAGTGATGTCTACAGTGAGGCTGTGAGCTAGCAGCTAAGTGGAAGCTGATATACATGGTGCTGACCACTTCAGGAACCTCCATTCATGGCTTCTCTTGTCCACTTAATGCCCTGGACTTTGGCTCCCACCCATGCCTCAGTTTACTCTACTGTAGCCTATCCATGACAACCTGCCTAGAACGGTGTCCTTACCCCATACTCTGATAACTTCCCCTCCTTCCTTGTCATTCTTCAGTATGCAGTCACCATTAAACTCCTCAGAGTTCCCTCAGACTCCTCTGGCTTCTTTGGAGGTCCCCCATATCCCTTTTTCCTCCTTGGGGCTTCCTCATTCCATTTTATTCAGGGACCTCACAGTCACCATTGTCTTTCTTGGGGTTTCCTCAACCCCCTTAGCCTCCTATGTGCTCTCCCAGATCCCACTGACCTCCTTAGAGACCCCGACTCTCCACTGTCCTTTGGACATCCTATGCTCCCCCTTACCCTCCTGAGTGATCCACCGGTCACCACTGTCATCCACGGGGTCTATCTCAGGGCTCCTACACCCCCTCTGACCTTATTGGGAGTCTCCGAGACCCACTGTCCTCCTTAAAGCCCCCACTCATCTCCTCTGGACTCGTCTAAGCCCCACTGACCTCCTGGGCTTCTGCAGCCCTGAAAGTTGGAATCCATCATTCAGTTCATCTGAGACAATGTGTGATCTTGGATTCTTCACTGGGGTAGGGCCCTTCTGGGCTCAGTGGATGTACAATGAGTTAAAGAGGAAATATAGCAATAACCAACTGCCCTTGAGTCTATTCCAACTCATAGTGATCCTTCGACAGATCTTGGAAGTTATCTTAGCACTAGGAGAAAATTTCTCTCTTGAAACAGCTGGTAGAGTGGAACGGACAATCTTTTAGCTAGCAGTGCATGCATTACACCACCAGGGGGCCTTAAATCGATAATAAACATGTGTCAAGATGGGTGAAAGGAAAGGAAATAGACAATCAGGCGATGATCACTAAACACGAGGCAACCCAGAGAGGTACAGAAGGATTAGAGGACCCAGAATCATAACAAGTGGGATGTGTGTGATTGCTTTGTGAGTACTGAGGTTAATAACAGGACAAAATGTGTGTGAGTAGTTGATGGAAAAAGGCTCAATAAGCAAACAAAGATTGTCACCACCTGGCTGATTGGCAGCATCGTGATGGATGGTGAAGAGATTGGGATTGTAAACAGCTTTAGTTTGCTTGGCTCCACAGTCAATACTCTTGGTACCAGCCTCCAGAAAATGAAAAGAGGTATTGTCATGGGAAAGTCTGCTGTCAGAGACCTCTCCAAAGAACTGGAAACAATGATGTCAGTCTGGAAACTAAGGTGCGCCTGATACAGGCCATGGTCTTTGCAATCACTTGCTATGCATCAGAGAACTGGACAATGATTAGGGATGATAGGAGGAGAATTGATGCCTTTGAGCTGTGGTGCTGGACAAGAGTATTGAATATACCATGGATTGTTAGAGAATAAACAAGTTTGTTCTGGAGAGGGTGAAACCAGGATGCTCCTTGGAGACAAGGATTCTAAAGCTAGTCTGACAAACTTTGGACATATTGCAAGGTGGGATCAGTCCTTGGAGAAGGATGTCATGCTTGGGAGGGTGGAGGGACAGTACAGGAGAGGAAGACCCTTGAGGAGATGGATTGGTTCAGTGTCTGGGGTAATGAGGGTAGACGTATCAGAGACAATAAGGTTGGCACAGGATAGAGCAGCGTTTAGGGCTGTTGTACATAGGGTTTCTGAGTCACAGGTGACTCAATAGCATGTAACAACAACAACAACAACAATCTTTAACTCAAATCACAACAAAACAGAAAGAAAAAGACAAGCAGTGATTTCTCTGACCTGTACTTTGTTGCCACCAAGGAGCTCTGGTGGTACAATAGGTTAAGTGTTGGGCCGCTAACTGAAAGATTGGAAACCCAGTGGGGTTCTCTATTGCCCCCTATGCTGTGGTGATGGGAAAGACCCTTGATGTTTGAAGCAAAAGCACTGAGACCACTGGACAATTTGTTGATTGGCCAATGGTTACCTGAAGGACACAGCTCACCCGTGGAACATGACTCGGCCATGTTCCAGCGAACACGGGAAATACTAAGTCCGAAACGTGGCCTGAAGGAGATCAGAGACCTGTGGGAGGAGCTGAACCCAAACTACCCCCACAGTCAGTGAGTTCATCCCACTCATAATGCAGGGACCTTCCCTGTCCCTCCCCACCAGCCTTTCCATGTCTCCTTCCCTGCAGTCCACACTCCGAGATCTGCTGAGATCTTCCTTACACTTAGATCCTTGGTGGATTCCCAGACCTCTAGTTCAATTTGTTTAGCCTTGAGAGTCTCAAGGAGTCTATGAGCACAACAGGCCTTCCCCCCATAGTACAAGGGTGGAAAGTGTCAAATCCAAGCCCGTATAATGAATAAAGATGACAGAAGGAGAATTGATGCCTTTAAACTATGATTCTGAAGGAGTACTGAGTATCCCATGTTGTTGTTGTTAGGTGCTGTCGGGTCACTTGTGACTCATAGCGACCTTATTATGTACAAGAGCCCTAAACCCTGCTCTATCCTGTGCCAACCTCACTGTCTCTGACACACCTACTCCCATTATTCCAGTCTCTGAATCAATCCATCTCATCGAGGGTCTTCCTCTCCTATGCTATCCCTCCACCCTCCCAAACATGATATCCCTCTCCAAGGACTGGTTCCTCCTTGCAACATGTCCAAAGTATGTCAGACGAAGCTTCAGAATCCTTGACTCCAAGGATCAGCCCAGTAGATTGTTTAAAGAACAAATACGTCTTGGAGCAAGTGCAGCCAGCGTGCTCCTTGGAGGCAAAGGTGGCAAAGCTTCATCTTTCATTCTTAGCTAAGCAAAGCTATTCCTTGGAAAAGGGACACCATGCTTAGAAAGATGGAGAGTCAGAGGAGAGGAAGACTCCTAATGAGACGAATTGATGCTGTCACTGCAGCAATGGGCTCAAGTGTGTCAGAGATGATGAGGATGGCATAGGATAGGGCAGCGTTCAGGTCTCTTGTTCGTACTAGACTTGATGGCATCTAATAGCACAGTTATAAAGTTATCTCTCTCCATGGAGCTTTCACGTCTGTACATTCCTTGGGAGGAAGTGCTATCGGGATGCTCCTTAGAGGCAAGGATGGTGAAACTTTGTCTCACATACACTGGGCATGTTGTCATGAGGGACCAGTCTTTGCAAAAAGACATCATGCTGGGGAAAGCAGAAGTTCATTGATAGAGAGGGAGGGCCTTAAGGAGATAGACTGATACCATGACTGCAACAGGTTTGAGTCCACCACCACAATAACTAACACATCTGTAAATAAGAAGACATGGTGATGCAATGAGATAATGCAGAGGGGCTGCTAACCAAAAGTTCAGTGGTTTGAATCCACCAGGCTGTCCCGTGGGAGAAAGACAGGCAGTCTTCTCTCACAAAGATCTACAGCATCGGAGATCTGATGGAAAGTTGCTATTGGTTGGAATGATAAGCATAGTAGTGGGTTTTTTTCTTACACCTGTAACTATGATCCTGTTTAGAAAATGGGTGTTTCTTTTCTATGTTAATTAAGTCATGCTTAAGTAGGGTGAGTTCTAAATCTAATAACTTCTGAGTTGTACAAGGCAGAAAGGTCACAGAGATACACACAAAAAAGAGGAAGATGTATTATGGAAACAAAAGTATCTATAAGAATTGTTGATAGTGATCAAAAGTTGAAATAGACAAAGTGGGACCTCTCTACACACAGAGGCAGACCCTGAATTTAGACTTTGAGCCTCCTAAACTGGTGATAAAATATATACCTTTGTTACTTAAAACCACCCACCTGTGATATTTATGCTGCCATGTTTTTTGTTACTGTTGTTAGGTGCTGTTGAGTTGAATATGACCCATAGCGACCCTATGAACAACAACAGATCTGAACTCTGTCCTATCCTGTACCATCCTCACACTTCTGGACACACAAGAGTCCATTGCAGCAGTCACCATGTCAATCCACCTGGTTGAGGGTCTTCCTCTCCTTTGCCAACCCTCCACCCTTCCAAGCATCATGTCCTTCTCCAAGGAATAGTCCCTCCTAGCAACATGCCCAAAGTATGTGAGGTGAAGCCTCATCATCTTTGCCTCCAAGGAGCACTCTGGCTACACTCTCTCTAAGGCATTTTTTTGTTCATGGGCTGTTCAGTGCTCTTCTCCAACACCACAGCTCAAAGGCATCAGTTATTCTTCTGTCATTCTTATTTATTTTCCAGCCTTCAGATGCATAGTAAGTGACTGGAAACAACATGGCCTGAATCATATGTACCTTAGTCCTCAAACGAACATCATTACTCCTCAATAATTTGGAGAGGTCCCTAGCTGCAGACTTTCCCAGTGCAATGCATCTTCTGATGTCCTGACCGCTGGTACCAAGGGTGTTAATTGTGGATCTAAACTGTTGTTGACAGTTTCAAATTTTTCTCCATCTGTCATAATGTTGTCTAAGTATCCAGTGGTAAGAACCTTAGTTTTCTTGACATTGAGGCACAATCCATATCAAAGCCTGTATTTGATTTTCTGCAATAAATGCTTCAAGTCTTCCTCACTTTCAGCAAGCAAGGTTGTATTATCTGTAAAATGCAGGTTATTGATGAGTCTCCTTCCGATCCTGATGCCACAGTCCTCTTCATAGAGTCCGGCTTCGCACGAGCAAAAGTGAGCTCTGGGACTCCCATTCTCAATGTTATCACAGAGCTATGTAACTTAGACAATAACTAAATTTATCACTCCAGGCACCAATCATTATCACCTATCTATTTAGCTAAACTATGATTTCACGCTGATGCTGTCCCAGTTACTATCTGACACCACAGCGCTCATTTTCATTTTCTCCTTGTCCTTATCTACATCCTCCTTTTCTTACAATAAGAAATGTCACTCTTATTATTCACAACATATTGACACATTTCCCCCCAATTCTAAGTATGCATAATTTCAGAATTGCTAATATGGTGGACAAATATCTTGTCTCTGGGAACTCAATGAACTTTGAGAAACAATGATAGTTATAGAAAGGCTTCAGGTCTTTTGTTCATAAAGTGGCTATGAGTCATGCTTGATTTGACAGCAACCAACAACAGCAAAAATATGTTGACATGGCCCCTCAAAGGCATTCAGGTCCTAGTCTCAGCATTCTGTGACTGTTGCTTGACCTCATAAGAAGTGAGTGATCTTTGCAGCTGTGATGAAGCGAAGGATCTTGAGACGGGGAGGTTACTCTAGACTCAGTGGGCTCTAAATGTAGCCATACACATCTTTGAGAGAGGCAAAGGGCAATTTGATTACACATGGAAGTGAAATGTTAAAATAGGCAGAGAGAGATATGAAGAGTCTGGTATTGACAACCAGGGAGCTCTGGTGCCGTGGTGACAAAAGGTTGCACTGCAATCCCAAAGGCACATGGTTTGAGGTCACCAGCTGCTCCGGGGGAGAAGGATGGGCAATCTCCTCCCATGAGATTAACTGCCCCTGAAAACCTGTTGGAGGGTCAACTACAAGTTAATTCTGACTCGATGGCACACAACAACAATCTTAAATACAGGTGTGATTTAGCCATAAGCCCTGGGATGCTGTCAGCCACTAGAAGCTAGACGAGGCCCATTCTTTTCTAGTGCATCTGAGAAGATGTCTGCTGCTACCACCTTGATTTTGGCCCAGGGATACCAATCTTAGACTTCTGGTCTCCAGGGGAAATACAGAATAAATTTCTGTTGTTTTAAGCCACTGTAGTTGTAGCAATTTGTTACAGTAGCAAAAGAAAATTAACACATTAACTCATCCTCTGTAGTTTATACAAAATAGCACTCAATATTTGTGTGTGGAGGTTTTTTCCTTTAGTTTTAAAGAATATGCTAAAAACACATGTTTTAGTTATCTAGTGCTGCTAGTACAGAAATAACACGGTGGGTGACCCTAACAAACACAAGTTTATTCTCTCATCATTTAGGAAACTACAAGTCTGAATTCCTCATCCTGGCTCCTGGGTCTGCATCTCCCCTTCTGTCACTTCTAAGGGAAGATCTTTGTCTCTTCTTAGCCTCTGTAGATCCAGTGTTACTTGTTGTTGTTTTTTTGTTGTGTACCATCCAGTTGAAACTGACTCATAGTTGACCCTCCAGTGGGTTTTCAGAAGCAGTTAATCGCACGGGAGGAGATTGCCTACAGTGGTCCTTAGATATCTCCCCATGTCCTGCACTATCTCCTAATTCTGGGGCGTCCACTACACAGAGACCCCTGGGTCCAAAGGACACACTCCACTCCTGGCTCTTCTTTCTGGATGGAACTGAGTTGAGCCCTCTTGGCTTGCACTTCCCTGCTTTTACCTCTTGTGAGATTAGAGCAGGGCTGTGGTAAGTTCAATAGGGCAAACTGGAAGACAGCAGAAGGACGTGGCAGTCTGCTTCCAAAAAAATCATTAGGAACTCTGTGGGGTAGTGGACATTGTGAGGATGGTACAGGACATGGCAGTGCTTTGATCTGTTTTATATAAATTCCCAAGGAGTCGGTGTTGATTTCAATGGCACTTGGTAACAACAAGTTCAGTTCAGATTGGGGCAGAATAAAGAGCATCCATTGCGTTGGTAATCTGGTGTCTTAGTGGTAAGGAATTTTGCTACCAATCCAAAAGCATTTGGTTCAAATCCACCAGCTATTTTGAGAAAAAGATGGGCAATCTCTTTCCTAGTGACTTTCTGCCTCTGAAAACCCTCTTAAGGGTTAGTGGTACAAAACCACCAGCAAAGCAGTGAGTTCCTGTGAGCTGAACTGCAGTCTCAGTAATTATTAGGACCTGGATTTATAGGAACTCTGCCTGTTCATGGGTTTGCAGGCTCCTCTGAGTTGATCTGCTCATGGTTCTTCTGCCAAATCGGGCCTAGTGAGTGCAAAGGTGGCCTGAGCATGGACCTGGCACACCATGGCCCGATTCCTGCTCTGCACTGGCATCTGGTGGCCTTTATGAGATATTGCATCACCCTTTTGCAGCCAGAACCCCGAAACCCAGGAAAGAAACATGTTTATCTGTGATGGTGGAAAGAGAGCTGGCCTGTTCCTGCTCCTGATCCTTACATTAGGCTTGGCGACCCCTGAGAACACTATGGAATCAGTATGGAAAACATTGCCATGGGGAGGCATTGAGCATGTCCAGCTTTGTAAGTGCTCTGTGAAGATGGACCTGGGCTGGTGAGGCAGGAAGATCAGTGAGAAGCTCTTGTTAACAGTTTAGAGAGGCATGGTGTGTGACCACAGGGCCCAGGCTGGGGTAGAGAGGATCTGAGAGCCAAGTGTTGGGGTTCGCTTGGATGGGAGGAGGCAGGGTGCTCGGATAGGAGGGCTCTCCAGAAGTTCCTTGTAAGGATGTGACCCCAGATTTTCAGAGAGGTCACAGAGCCAGTGTTCTTGACCAGGAGACTTGTCTCCCAGCTCTGTTCCAGCCTGGCTCCACTCCTCCCTCCCTCCAAGAGAATCTACTCCAGCCCAGTCTTCATAACCCCACAGGAGACCAGGTTCCAACTCCGGTTCTGCTGAAGTTTGGGATTGAATTGTGTGGCATCGGGAATGGAGGAAGATCATCAACAACCTGTGTTATGTAGATAATACAACCTTGCTTATTGAAAGCAAAGAAGACTTGAACTGCTTGCTGTAGAAGATCAAAGAATACCACCTTCAATATGAATTACGTCTCAATATTAAGAAGCGAAAAATCCTCATCACTGGACAAAGAGCCAACATTTTGATAGATGGAGAAAAGGTTGAAGTTGTCAATGATTTCATCTTCCTTAGATCCATATTCAGTGCTCTTGTATCAATTGACAAGAAATCAAAAGACATATTGCATTGGGGCCTGCCACCAAGGATTTCTCTAAAGTGTTCAAGGGCAGTGAAGTCAGTTTAAAGACTAAGCTGTTCCTGATTCAGACCATGCTCTTCAATTACTTGCTGTGCATCTTAAGGTTGGTGTTCAATGAGTCAGTATGATAAAAGGAGAATCGATGCCTCTGAGTTGCAGTGTTGGAGAGGAGTACTGAAATACCATGAACTTCCAAAAGAGCAAACAAATATATATTGGATAAAGTGCAACCAGAATGCTCCTTGGAGGCCAGGATGCTGAAGCTTCATCCCACATACTTTGAACATGTTATTAGGAGAGGTCAGGCCTTGGAAAAAGATATCATGCTTGAAAAGGTGAAGAGTTAGCACAGGAGAGAAAGACCACCAGTGAGATGAATTGACACAGTGACTGTATCAATAAATTCAAGTACATTAGACACGAGGATGGTACAGGATAGGGCAAGGATCAGATCTGTTATTCATAAGGCCACTCTGAGATGTAGTTGACTCAATGACACATGACAACAATAATAAAATAACAACCCTATCACCACAGGGAGCTCTAGTAGCCTAGTGGGTAAGGAGTTGTGCTGCTAATCCAAGGGCAGACAGTTCAAATCCACCAGATACTGTGAAAGATTGGCAACTTCCTCCTGTGTGAATTACAACCTCTGAAAACCCACTGGAGGGTCAGCTATGAGTCGGTTCTGACTTTGATAGCACACAAAAAAAAACCCCACCAATCCCCACCATGGTGAAGCCCTGAGTCCCAGACCTGTGAATGAGACGTGGTCTGGAAACGGGGTGTTGGAAATATTATTAGTTGGGTTAGCATGATGCACTTTTGGAGTACAGGATCCTGATCCCAAGTGATTGGTGTCCTTTATGAAAGAGAAGAATCACAGGCTGATGAAATACACCCTGGGATGCTCCACTGTGGACCTCAATTTCTCTGCACACAAGGCATCTTTAGCCTTTGAGAACCTCGTTTCTGCAGCCAAGACGCCACTGTCTATATCATGCCTGCACACACACAGGCTGGTGTGCTTGCACATGCCTTCTGTGCTTCTTCTTCCCTCTCCCATGATGTCCAGGGACTGGAAGTCTTGGTCTGAGGGTCACTTGGGCTGCACAGCCTCACTCTGCCCAAAATCAAAACCCAAGCCCAACCAGCCACTGCTGAGTGGCCCACTCATGGAGACCCCACACGTTTCAGAGTAGAACTACTCCCCGGGGTTTTCAAGACTGGCCTTTAGGGATCACTAGCTCTTTCTTTTGAGGTGCTTCTGAGGGGTTCAAATCACCAACCTTTCAGTTAACAATGGATTGCTTAACTGATTGTATCACCAGGGACTCCAGCCTTTACCAAACCAAACTGATCAAGATCAAACTCATTCTGACTCATACGCTCCCTCATTGGGTGTCTTGGGCTGTGACTATTTATGGTAAGCTGCCCATCTTTCTCCCATAGAGCTGCTGATGGATTCAAACCCCTGACCTTTCGGTTAGCAGCCCAGCAAGTTACACACTATGCCACTGAAGCTTTTTCTACCCGTGTATGTAGACAGAATGCTGGAGAATTAATGCCTTTCATGGCAAATCCCAACTGTGAGGATAGGATGGGTGGACAACTCCCTCAGCTTCCGAGGTGGGTCTGTCTTCAAGCATGAGCTCTACGAGGGCCCCAGAAGGGCTGGTTCCAGCTGCCCACGGTGATAGCAAGCTTGAAAAGGCATGTTTTTCTTGTCTCCTGGTGGTGTTTCCTGACATCACCTCCCAAATGATTATGTGCACTCAATTCCTGGTCTCAGAATCTGTTTCTCGGGAAACGCAACACAGAGGGGCATCCAGCAAAACCACTTGATGTCCACGGTCTTTGGTTTCCTCCTTCTATGTCTAGCTTGCCCTCTAGTCTAGCTGGGGACCACTGAGTCTCCTTCTGCCTTTCAGTCGGGCTGCACCCCCTTGATCTTTCCTCAGCCTCTGACTACTTCATCTATTGGACCTTCATCTATTGGACACTGGGCTTAGCCCAAGCCCAGTGTTGGCTTTGCTGGCTGGGATTTATCTGGTTGCAGATGTGATGGTGCAATGGAGTCATCAACATGTGCCTGACAGGGGCTCCTCCGTTCCTGTGAGCTGGTGCTCTGAGTGTAGGTGCTGCTTGAAGTGGGAGCAGGAGAGAATTAGACAGGGGACAGGGGAAAACCACACACACACACACACACACACACACACACACACACACACACAGTGACTGTATAACACTCTGGGGTTGGTGGAAAAATGAGAAGCAGAAGATGAAGGCCCCTTAGGGTGGGGAAACAGGATCCAGAGAGATGACCAAGATTGCTGCGGTCAAGGTCAGTGAGTTCTCTCTTGAAAACAGTTTGTCCTTAACTTGGTTAAACAGTCCCATCTGGCTTTAACCATGTTTACTCTGTGTACTTGCTTAATTAATCTTTATTCCCCACCCCCGCCCCATTAGAATAGAAATAAACTTAGCCAGGGCACCTGAATATTATTGTGTTTGGACAAATCATTTTACAAATATTCTCTCTCTCTCTAACACACACACACACACACACACACACACACACAGAGAGAGAGAGAGAGAGAGAGAGAGAGAGAGAGAGAGAGAGAGAGAAAATGAGTTGTGTAAAATTGCACAAGCATCCCCCCACACTAGAAATGAAACTGGGAAATCTGACAAGAATCAATGGATTGTGTCGGTTTAATTGTGCTATTCTTTTGCAAAATACCAACATTGGAGAAACTGGTTTAAGGGTGGGAATTTGACTTGGCTCCTACTGAAGTCTGGAAGTTTCATCCTCCCTAGGGGGCTCTCAAAAGAAAGGCTTGGTGCTCAGCTTCAGAGAAATCTGGGCTCAAAAGCCCCTCAGAGCACAGTTTGACTCTGACACACTTTCTAACACCAGGAGTCATGTCTACTTGACAGCAGCTGGAGTGAAGGGTACATGGAATCTGTCTGTATTGTTTCTTACAGCTGCCTGTGAATCTGTAATATCTCAAAACAGAAAAAAATCCCAAAACCCGATATGATGCCTCTTTAACCATGTTGCTCTTGTTATTAGATATTGTTGAGTTGGAACTAATTCATGGCTGACCGTCCTGTGAGGTTTCAGAAAGAGTAAATTGAATGGGAGATCATTGCCCAATTTACTTCCATGAGCAGATGGTGAATTTGAACCATGTACCTTGGGTTTGATAACACTATTCCTTACCACTAAGCCACCAATTGTTGTTATTGTTAGGTACTGTTGAGTTGAGTACGACTCATAGCGCCCCTTTAGCAACAGATCTGAATCCTGTTCTGTCCCGTGTCATCCTCATCAACTGTGATACACTTGAGCCGGTTGCTGCAGTCACCCTGTCAACTCCCTTGTTTGGGGTCTTTCATTTGCCAACCCTCCACCTTCCCAAGAACGCTATCCCTTTCTAAGTAATGGCCTCTCCTAACAACATTCCCAAAATATGTGAGCCATCCTTGCCTCTAAGGAGCTTTCTGGCTGCAAGAGGCCCCTTTAGTTAACGTAGGATAAAGAAAAGGCCTGCTACATTGATGTCACGTCTGACATACTTTGGACATGTCTGTCACAAGGAGGGACCACTCCTTGGAGAGAGAGATAGCACAAGAGATGAAGATCCTCCATGAGATTGATTGATTCAGTGACTGGGATAGTGGGGGTGGGTGTGTCAGAGACAATACGATTGGCACAGGATAGAGCAGGGCTTAGGGCTGTTGTATATAGGGTTGCTATGACTGTCAACTAAGAATACTGTACCCAGCAAAATTATCCATCAAATATGAAGGAGAGATCAAGATATTTCCAGAAAAGCAGAACCTAAGAGGGTTTGTAAAAACAAGACCAGCATTGCAGGAAAGACTCAGAGATGTCCTTCTTGCAGAGATACCACAGAAAGCATCATGGACTAAAGTAACTAGCAATAACACCAAAAAGAACTCAACACAATGATAGCAATAAAACCTTGCTTCTCAATAATCACACTGAATGTGAATGGTTTAAATGCACTGCTGAAGACAAAAAGAGTAGCAGATTGGATAGAAAAACAAAATCCATCTCAATATGTTGTCTACAAGAGACATACCTTAAAATGAAGATAAAGAAAGACTAAAAATAGAAGGGTGGGGAAAAATACACCAAGCAAATGGCAACCAGAAAAAAGCAGGAGTAGCGATATTAATCTATGATAAAATTAATGTCAATGTAAAACCATCACAAAGGACAAGGAAGGTCAGAGGGTCACTATGAGTCACAGGTAACTCAATGGCATGTAACAACAACAATATTGATGACACAGAAGAACCTTGAAAACACCAAGTCAAACACAGAAGTCCAGATGTTGTGTCTCTCTAGAATGAGCAAAGGTGTAGAGATGGAAGTTAGTGGCTGCTAGGGACTGAGGGCAACAAAAGTTTATTGTGCACAGAACATTGAGCTTCTGTTGGTGGAGATGAAAAACCTTTGGAAAAAGAAAGAATGGTGGTTAGACAACATGATGAAAATAACACCACTATAGCTTATATTGCAAAATGGTTAAAATAGCAATTTTCATATATATATATATATTTAAAATGATTAAAAATAAAAAGTGATGTTAAATTTACTTTTATTCCATTGTGCGAATATACCACAGCTTCTCTAGCCATTCGTTTGTTGATGGGCACTTAGGTTGTTAGAGAAGCTGTGGTATATTCGCACAATGGAATACTATGCTGCATTAAAAAACAAGGAACTCATGCAATATTATTCAAAATGGTTGACTCTGGAGAACAT
>NW_006400202.1:597207-601044 GCF_000299155.1 Elephantulus edwardii | reverse complement strand
GTCTCTCTCAGGGAGGAGTGATAGGGAATGGCAAAGGACACACTGACAAAGAAGATTAATCAGAACTGGCTTTGACAAACACTGTGGCATTTGGACAAGAACAAACTGGGAGGAGGGTAGAGAGAATGGTGCAGCGGTGAATGAATGGAAACCCAAAATCTCTGTAAATGTTTATGAAAATTGATAAAATATAATTATAGGGAAAAAAATTTTACTTTTAAAATTCACCCGAGAGCAAAGAAATTTCTAGCAGCAAACCCAACATAGCAAGTGTGAGTTCAGGGCCTCACTCAGCGACGATCTATCTGCCTCTTCAACTGGTACAAGATCCACAGGGCACCTTGCAAGGGCCAGACACTCACACAGCACTTAAGCTATGTGAGTGTCCCTTGTTGTTGTCACACATCAACACGGTTGCTGTGAGCTGAAGCTGAGTCAGCCTTGATTCGTGATGACCATGTATGCAACTGGATCGACCCTTCACACAGCACTAAGTCCTGCACCTTCCCCTTGGCTGTCTATGGATTGGAGACCTTTGTAATCTAAGGGTTTTCCTCAGCTAATTTTTCAAGTAGACTGTCAGGCCTTCCTTACTAGTCTGTCTTAGTCTGGAACTTTCATAGCAACACGTAAGCCTCCTCTGGTAACTGATGTGGTGACTGTTGATGAGGTGCACAGACTAGAAATTCAGTCTGCATCTCATTAATGGAAGGTGAACCAAATACCAACCAAGCCCCCTTAGAGAAGAGAAAGCGGATGGTGATGTGCCTTACCCAAGATGGCCCTGGAAGCAGGTGATCGGGTCCAGATTCAAGTTCAAGGCCAGAACAAAGACCAGCTCCAGGTGTCAATGACAGGCCTTACACTGCTCTGTTCTCCCATCCCAATCAATCTTTCCCTCTTACAATGCTTCCTTTTATACTGGCTTCCTGGACTCAAAGCTAAGGATCCCAGGAATGCCCTAAAGTACAGATTCTGATGCTGACACATTCTGCATTTCTACTGAACTCACAGTTATATCGAGGTTGCCACCCTTGGAACAGTGGGACTCTTAATCCTACGTCCAAAATAAACATTTATTATTTTCAGATTTTAGAGTATGCATTCACCAGAAAACAGTTCCACTAGAATATAAGCTTGAACTCATTTTTTACTTTTAACTTTATTGGAATATATGTTAAATTGCCTTCTTTTCTGAAATTAACAGAGTCTGTACGGTATGTTGTTTCAATTTAGTAAGATAAAAAGATAGATCTCTTGATGGATCAAGCACCCCAGGGTGGCATGGTGTGTAGGGAGTTATGTTACTAGCCCAAGGAGGTGCATTTTTAGAGGTTTGAATCCATTAGTATCTTCAAGGGATAAAGAGGTGCAATCTCTTCCCTTACAATTTACAGACTTGTAAACCCTAATGGAGGGTCAGCTGTTGAAGGATAATCCTAATGAAATTCAGGACTGTATTTGAGTTTCAGCAAAAGATAAGGTTTTAATGAAGTTTGTTCCTTTATGCTCTGTTTAAGTTTCAGCTTTCATAACTGATTAACCCCTCTTTAATAAAATTCAGTACTTGGGTTTACCTTCTTATCACTAGTCCTGATGTTTAACTAGTCTATGTTTGTGCTCCTAGAAGTTAGTTAAACTAATGTAAATAGTTCTGTGCTGTTTGGAAAAGTAAGGGAGACTCCATATGGAGATTAAAAACATCATTCTTCTCAGGAAAGGTAAATTACTTCCTCAAATGAAAATATTTTCATTTGGGGAAAATAATATAGCAAATGGCTTTATGTCTGAGCCCCTTCTGGACCTGGGCACTGTTTGTCTTAGTGGAATGTGAATTGTCTTTCTGGATGGAAGATTCTTATAACTTTGAACACAAGATAATAATAAGTCAAGAAGATTAAAAGAAGATTAATAGTAGTCAGGAAAAAAACTCTTGACTATTTGGGAAATAACAAGGCAGTCTTGAAAAGATACCTCATTGCCCTCCAGATCTGTGAATAAAATGTATGCTTATGTACACACTGCTTTTGTCTCATTTGGAATGCCTGGTCCAAAGGACCCTTCGTCCAGAAATACGAGGAGTCAGAACGGACTTGGCAACACAGTTACACACACACACACATACACACGTATGTATAGATATGTGTGTATATGTGCATATACACACATACATAGAATATATATTATAATATATGATATATGAGCAAGTGTCAATCCACTTAGATGAATACAGGCCAAAAGAACAAACAGATATGTCTTGGAGAAGGTGCACCCAGAGTGCTCCTTGGAGGCAAAGGTGGTAAAGCTTCACCTCACATATTTTGAGCATGTTGCTAAGAGAGGCTAGTCCTTGGAGAGAGACATTATGTTTGGAAGGGTGAAGGGAGGACAAAGAGAGGAAGACCCTCAACCATGTGGATCGACATAGTGACTCAGCAATAGGCTAAAGTGTGTGAGAGGTTGAGAGGATGGTACAGGATAGGACAGCGTTCAGGTCTGTTGTTTGTAGGAACACTGTGAATTGTACTTGAAGACACCTAATAACAACATCAACCAATTCAAAAGGATTTAGATCTAAAACCCCAATTCAAACAAGTTACTGAATCCTGACATTGGGTGCATTGTGTTGGCTCCACATTTCTTATGCGTCCATTTGACCCCATGATGCGTGCATGTGCGATGTTTTTCTGCAGAGCCTGCATCTTGCTGTGGTGCGTCTCTGTACCTGTTTTATTCTCGCTGCACCCACCCAGCATCGCTTCTACGTGCCATTATGAATGTTCTGGGAACATCTGGTTTGGTGACAGCCTAACAGTACACACAAAAGTTCAACCGAAGTTTACTTAATCACCTCCTAGTGGCAGACGGTAGGAGACTCACAATTTCTTATTGCAAATAACATAGAAATTAACACCCTGGTGTTTTATGTTTTTCCAATATTTTGCATTTTGTCTTTAGGCTGGATTCCCAGAAGTGAGGTTACAGCTGGGTCAAAGTTTTAAAGCTTAGTACATATTGCAAAATTATTTTTCCAAAAGAAAAACAATGTTGTTTGCCTTTTAATTTCCCTCCCCCCCCAGGCATTTCCCACCCCCTAACAAAATGCGATGATTAAAAAAAAAAAAAATCTTCTAGCCAAGATTAGGAAATGTCTCCCTATCCTGAAATTTGGTAACTATTCAATTTTATATGTTTTGTGATTTTTTTAACAACATAAACACAAACATCAGCTGTTGCCATGAAGCCAATTCTGAGTCCTGGCACCCTCACGGGTGTCAGTATAGAATCCCACTCCATCAGGTTTTCAGTGGCTGATTCTTTGGAAATAGATCACCAGGTCTTTCTTCTGAGATACCTCTGAGTGGACTTGGATCCCAATCTTTCAGTTATTAGCCTCTTGTTTACCTGCTTTTGCCATCCAAAGACTCCTTAAGCTTAACTGAGATGTAATTTATGGTCCATATGATATAAATTACACACTAAAAGTGTATAATATAATGCAAAAGGATTTTACCTCTATTATATGTATTTTGTTGTTGTTGATTGCCTTCGAGCCTAACTCATAGCGACCCTATGAACAAAAGGCCTAAAGCCCCTCTACAACTATCAGCATTTATCAAAGTTCATATAAATATAAATTCTCTCTCTCTGTCTGGTGGCCTAGTATTAAGAAACTGCACTGCAATCCCAAAAGGACCCACTTCAAATCCACTAGCTGGTCCATGTGATTAACTGCCTCTGGAAACCACTGTAGGGTCAGCCATAGGTCAGTTCTGACTCGATGATCAACAAACAACTATACACACACACACACACACACACACACACATAGCTCAC
>NW_006400202.1:555874-594032 GCF_000299155.1 Elephantulus edwardii | reverse complement strand
TATATATAATATATATGTTGTTGTTTGCCGTTCAATCGAGTGCGACTCATAGCAACTTTATGAACAAAAGATCTAATGCCTTTCCATAATTGCCATCGTTTCTCCAAGTTCATAGAGTTTCCATAGACATGTGGTTTAGGAAGCGGATGACACTCCTTCTTCAAAACCTGTTTTACAACTGGGAGCTTCACCAAACACTGTCCACATTGGGAAACCGTTATGGTATTTGATACCCCAATGGCACAAGGTTCAGCATCACAGCAAACCCAGATCACATCAGTATGGAAATTTGGCCAAGAGTGATGTACAAAGGAGAAGAATGTTCCTCCAAATATAACAACACTAGTGTCACTTAGCTATGGTTAAGTGTCATCAAGTCGAATACTAGTCATAGTAACCCTATGAACAAAAGATCTGAACTCTGTTCTTTATCTAGTTAAAATAATTTCTGTATGATTATAAAGTTTATAGAGTTTCCAGAAGCATCTGTTTTAGGAAGTGGATGCCACTCCTTCTTCCAAACCTTAATCAATCTGGAAGCTCTAACAATCACGGTCCATGATTAATAACCATAACATGACTATTGCACAGTGTTCAGCATCACAGCAACTCTAAGTTATTCACTACAGAAAATAGACAAATGATTACTGTACCACTTAAAGAATGTTCTTACTAAAATGAAGACATTTTGGCCTGAAGGCCTGTGGCCCGAGGGCCTTACAGACTTTTAGACACATCCTTGAGCAGGCCTCCACCCTTGGGTCCTGGTTAGCCAAAAGGGGCCAAAGGCTAACTGATACCTGGTTGTGGAAGGGGAAAAACAGTATCACAAATCAAACACATCCCAAAATTTTCCTTACGTGACTCCCCTCAAGATGCAAGAAACCAGCTTCCAGAATTTTTCTCCAACAATATATATATATATATGAATATGTCCAACTATTCCCAATTTTAGGATATTTTTATCAATCCTTAAAGAAATCCTCTATCATTAACTATCACCCTATCTCCCTAGCTCTCTCTTGCTGTTGTTATGTGCCATTTAGTCGCTTGTGACTCATAGTGACCCACGATTCCTAAACCCTGCCCTATCCTGTGCCAATCTTAATGTCTCTGACACACCTACTCCCATTACACCAATCACCAAATTGATCCATCTAATCGAAGGTGTTCCTCTCCTGCGCTATCCCTCCACCCTCCCAAACATGATGTCCCTCTCCAAGGACCCGTCCCTCCTTACAACATGCCCAACATATGTCAGACGAAACTTCAGAATCCTTGCCTCTAAGAAGCAGCCCAGTTTCACCCTCTCTAGGACAAACCTGTTTGTTCTCTTAGCAGTCCAAGGTATGGTCAACACTCTTCTCCAGCACCACAGCTCAAAGACATCAATTATCTTTTTATCATCCCTAGTCACTGTCCAGCTCTCTCACACATAGCATGCAATTGCGAAGACTATGGCCTGGATCAGGCGCACCTTAGTCTCCAGCCTGATGTTGTTGCTCTTCAGTACTCTGGAGAGAACCCTGACAGGTGACTTTCCCAATGCAATTCATCTTTTGATTGCTTAGATATTGGTACCAAGAGTGTTGATTGTAGAGCCAGGCAAACAAAAACTGTTAACAATCTCAATCTCTTCACCATCAAAAAGTCCTGCTCATTGCTATCAAGTCAGAACTGGGTTTCAGAGGCAGCAAATCCCATGTGAGCACTGCGGGATCCAAGCCTTTGTGTTGGCAGGACAGCTCACTACTTCTCAGGCCACAGAGCTCCCTTGGCCACCACTAGTCTACTTTTTTGTCCCTTACACTGGATATTGCATTTGAATGAGATCATATTAAGTGCATGTGATTGAGCTCATCTTTGTTTTGGTGTGTGGTGTGAAATAAGGTTCTGATTTCCTGTGTTTGACTCACCAAAGAAAAGACTTGTTTACGCTCCCAAGTTCCAGCTGCTGTACTGGCTTCTGCCCCTTGCAGGATGGGTCAGCAGGAAGAGAGATAACGGAGACTGTGGAATGCTAGGGGGCAGCTGCCCTCACCTCAGGAAGGAGAACAGTCATTTTCTTATCTGGTTTACTTGTCAAAGGGCTTTACTTTCCTTATTGTAGTAAATCCTTAGGAAACAAAACCATTTTGACTTTTTTTTTTTTTTTTTTTTTTTTAGCGTACATGGACAATTCAGTGACATTATTTTCATCATTCAGTGCAATTGCCACTATGGTCTGTTTTTAATTTTTTTATCACCTTTGAAAGAACCTAAACTGAAACCAATATACACACCAGCCAACCCAGTCATCGGTGGGTCAATTCCCTCTCCTGAAAACCTCATGTATGTCTGAATGTCCCCATGGAACTCTGCTCCTCAGGAGTTATGCTGTGTCCTTGTCCGAGCAGATGACCACACTTTTCTTCTGAGGAGGCTCTGGGTGGGTTTACATTGAAAATCTTTTCAATGTTGTAAGTCAAGTGCTTAACTGTTGGTGTCACCTCAGGGCTGCTCACAGTCACTCAATGTCCCAAAATCAATGTGTCCCTCTTTTCTTCTCCTTCATGTCCATGAATGGGCAGCCATTAATAAACTTTTATCTCTTTCCATTGGCTTGCTCCAAATATTTCATTTAAGTTGAGGATATACAATATTTATCCTTTGATTTATTCATTCAGCAGGATGTTTCAAGGTCCACCCACATTGTGGCATGCATTGTTGCTATGTATAGTTGAGATTAGTACAATTCATAGTTACTTTATGAACAACAGAGCTGAACACACTCTTAACCTGTGCCATCCTCATCATCTCTGACACACTGGAGCCCATTGCTGTAGTCATCATATCAATCCATCTCTTTCCATGACCGCCCACCTTTCTTAGTATAATGTCCTTTTCCAAGGAATACTCCCTTCTAGCAACATGCCCGAAGTATTTGAGATGAAGCTTTACCATTTACCTCTAAGGAGCACTCTGGCTGTACCTTTTCCAAGACGTATCTATTTGTTCTTTTGGCAGTTCATAGGATATTTAGTTCTCTTCTTTAACACCACAATTTAAAGACATCAATTTTTGTTCTATCATTCTTGTTAAGTGTCCAGCTCTCAGATACACAGCAAGTGATTAAAAAGGCTATGGCTGTAATCAGGTGCACCTTAGTCTTCAAACTGACAGTTTTGTTCCTTAGAACTTTGGAGAGGTCCCTGGCTGCAGACATTTCACTGCAGTATGTCTTGTGATTTTTTGACTGCTGGTGCCAATAGGTTTTGGATCCAAGTAAGACAAAGTCACTGATAATTTCAATCTTTTCTCCATCTACCATGATTTTGTTGTTGTTGTTATTAAGTGCTGACAAGTCGATGCCGACTCATTACGACCCTATGAACAAAAGACCTGAACACTTGTATAACTTTCATTGTTTCTCCAAGTTCATAGAGTTTCTGGAGACAAGCTATTTTGGAAGTGGATGCCTCTCCTGCTTCCAAGCTTGTTTTAATTGGGGAGCTCCACTAAACACTGTCCACCATGGGTAACCATTATCACATTTGACTCAGTGTCACAGTTGCATCACAGCAACCACGAGTTACATCTATACAGCAAATGGACAGACCAGTGCTATACCACTTAGAAGAATGTTTGACTGAAAGCAATTAAAACCAGACCTGAGGGCCACAGATTAAAATCACCCACCTTTGACCTGGTAGCATAACTTTCTCCACCAGGCCCACAGAGTTCTATGTTGTTGTTTGTAAGTGCCGTTGAGTCGTAGATGACTCATAGAGACCCTATGAATGAAAGACCTGAACACTTGTACAACTTTGATAATTTCCCCAAGTTCATAGAGTTTCTGGAGTCAAGCTTTTTCAGAGGCAGTGCTGAGATTGAGAAAGCCAGACTCAGGAGAGCATACCCTAAAAGACATGACTAAGAACAGATTCCCATGTGCTGTGAAGAGTCCTGACTAGACAGGAGGCAGGGTGTGTGTTTCAATCAAAAGGGCAGAAGAGGTGGAGATGAAGGTTAAAGGCAGGGTGTGGTGGTTCTGGGACACCAAGTGCCTCTGGATTCCTTCCTGTGAGCTGCAGGGGACTCTGGTGACCTCCCTTGTCCAGTCCCAGGTAGCCAGTGCAGGGGGGTGGATGATTTGTATGAATAACCTGCTCCCCCAGCAGAGTCCTTGATATCCACATACCACTGCCCAGCATTTGGGCACCACCTGGACAGTATAGTCTTGTCTGGAGGTTAATTGTGTCAGTGTTAATGAGTGCACCTTCCTCTTGCTTCTCCACATCCATCTCCATCTTGCACCTCCACAGTCCTCTCCATTCTGCAGTCCTTCAGGAAGCTGACCTATGAGGACTATACTAGTGGCTCCTTTGTTCTCTGGATTTGCCTGGATACAGGAGGGAGGCAGCGAGTGGGGCATGGACATTTATTCTTTCAGTTCTCTTTTGTCAGTGTCTGCTGCGGCCCCTCCACACAGTTGTCTGTCTCTGTAGCTAGTGGTTCCTCCTTCAGGCCTTGGGGTGATAATGGCTTTCCCTGCTTATAGAGGACACACCCTCATCCTTGTTTGTGCCCTTTAAGTAATAAACCAGTTGTCATGGAATCAACCCTGAGTTATGGGGACTCCATGGGTAATAGACCACACTCCATGTGGTCCTCCAAGATTTAAATGACTGAGGGTTTAGTATTAGAGTACCAGATCTTCCAAGGAGCCTCTGGGTGGACTTGAACCTTCAACTGTTCTGTTATCAGCCAAGGGTGTAATTGTCTGCACCACCTTAATACTTGTTAATACTGTCCCTTTTTCAATTAAAATCTCCACAAATTTGGTAAGGTGTTTCTGCCTTTGCCTTCTTGAAGTGTCTTTTGCAGGCTGGCACCATAGTACCAGTCTCCCCGGGGGCTGTCCTAGATTCCCACCCTTGGGGAAGAGGCCCTGAAGGTGGTCACTGAGTGTTTCTACTTCTGTCTGCTGGACCCTGGTCTGCTCAGAGGAGGTCACAACTGTTTGTTTCCTTAAAGCCAGAATAAGACATTCTTGTCCTTCTCACTTGCAGGGCAAGAGACCCTGTATGTTCCTGTCTGGTTTGTGGCCAAGTGAGAGCCATGTCTTGGTGCCAAAAAGGATGCTGGTATTTTCTCCACCTGTGCATGGTTTTACAGTGCAGTCCCATTTTACAGGGAAGAGAACTGAGGTCTTGGGTTTGCTTTGCCCAGGGTCTCCATTCATGGAGAGTGAGCAAACATCTCTGATAGCCTCATGGTGTGGAATGCAGAGTGAGCAGTCTGTCTGTCCTGGTCTGAACTCTGTCTCTCACAGAGGCTGGAGCTTTAGTCCTGGAAAAGGCCATTCAGCCCCTCTGACCATCAGGCCACCAGATGGTGACTTTGCTATGAACTCAGTCTCATGACAGCTGTGAGAGATAAACGATCTTAGTCCTCACAGATGGGGTAGACAGGCAGAAGGAGATGCTGAGGCCGAATACTTGCCCAAAGTCACAAAGCAACATGGGGCTGGCAAAGCTGAGTGGGACACAGGGCTGGGCACCAACAAATTCTAAGAGATTTGAGGTCAGTCCCTAGGAAAATTGAGGCCAGGGCAGCTGTAGCCTCAGCTGTCACAGCTCTTGGTTAAAAGAGGTCTCAGTTCTGCCCTACCTTCCAACCAGAGTAGAAGGGCTCGGGGAGAGGTGGGGGCAGAGAGTGGGCTGGGCTGTGGGGTGGAGTCTGGAGCCTCCGGAGCCTTCATTAAGAGGGACAGGCAGGGACCTTGCACACACCAGCCACGATGGAGGGGCACTTCACAGGAGGTGAGGAATACCAGAAGAACTTCCTGCCCAGGGACTACCTGACCACCTACTACAGCTTTGACCATGGCCCCTCGCCTGAGGCTGAGATGCTCAAGTTCAACCTGGAGTGTCTTCACAAGACCTTCGGTCCTGGTGAGAGAGGGGGTCCCTTCTCCCTGGATCTCTAGGGACCCTGGGTCAATGACAGGGAGAATGGGGTCCTCTGACGCCAGGCTGAGTGGCAGCTTGATCTTCTCTAGGGGGCTGCAGGGGCTGGAGATGAGGGAGCTTGTCAGGATGGGAATTCTTTGGGGGCAAATATCAGCAGGAGGTTGGGCTCTGTCTCCTTCAGCCCAGGAGCCCAGGAGTATAAGAGCTGCATATTGAAAGGGGACAGGAGAGGAGAATGTGTGGGGCTTGTGGGGTGGGGTGTGTGTGTGTGTGTGTGTGAGAGAGAGAGAGAGAGAGAGACAGAGACAGAGACACAGAGACACAGAGAGACACAGAGAGAGAGAGAGAGGAGAGAGAGAAAGAATATGGAGCATACACAACTACACAACTGTGGCATATGTCTGCAATAGTTTAGCTTGGGAAGGTGAGAAGGGTCCAAGCCTGTCATGGACCTGCTACCAAGACTTTCTCAGTCTCCTACGACCTTGACTGTACCTACCACCTGTGAAATAGACATATGATGTGCCTCCCTCCAGGCAGAATTGCATCTCCGCTCCTCATTTTAGCTCTTGCCTCTGGGCTCATGCAACCATGTTTTCCCTGTGGGTATTTGATGGGGGAAGTCCTGGTTTTCATCTTGAGGGTTGGGGTCCTCGTGTTCAGCAGGTCCTAGGCCAAGGGCAGGAGGGAGTTAAGCACACTGTGGTGGTGCTGTCTGGTGAGGAGTAGATGTCAAAACAACCGGCTGGGCGGTGACCCCACTGGAGACATGGCTTCAAGCCCATCTCCACATGGAATGTTGGAAGTCATGCTTCATTCCAGCTTCTAGGTGACTCTCAGCTCAGCCAGCAGCCCTTCCCAGCTTTCTCCTTCTCAGCCCCCTGCTTCCTGCTCTGGTCCATCTCCTCTGTCTACCTGCTTTGTATGGGGCATGACCAGCCTGAGCCAGCAGAGGAGGCTCCCAGCCAACCTGAACTGGTCAATACCCCACATGTTCTCTGCTCCCAGAATCTTCTTCTGAGCCTGAGCTGTGTGCCTCCTGAACTCTGTCCTGGAAGGGAAGTAGTCACACTCTTTCCAGAAAGTTATCTGGCTAATTGTTTAGTTTTTCCGAGGCTCAATTTTCCAATCTGTAAAATGGAAGCAAAAACAATAGTCCTAGCACAGGGTAACTCTGAAGTATAAATAGAAGTGAATATAAAATACAGGTAGTTACTGGGTTATGACGATTTAAATGCAATCTATAAGGCAACCTCTGTAAGGCCAATTGTGTTAAAAATTCAAGGTACATATAACGGTTTGTAACAATAAACTGATAATGCTTTGTGACATGCATAGAAATATTATTATTATTATTGTCGTGATTGATGTTAGATGCCATCAAGTCGAATACATCTCATAGCAACCCTATGAACAAAAGATCTGAACCAAGTCCTGTCCTACCATGTGGCAGTCACTGTGTCAATCCACCCAGTTGAGGTTCCTCCTCTCCTTTGCTGACCCTTCACCCTTCCCAACATCATGTCCTTCTCTGAAGAATAGCACGTCCTATCAATATGTTCAAAGTACAATGAAGCCTCATTATTCTTGTCTCCAAAGAGCTCTCTGGCTGCACCCTCTCCAAGACATATCTATTCATTCTCTTTGCAGTCCATGGCATTTTCAGTGTTCTTCTCCAGCATCAATTCTTCTTCTGTCATCCTTATTCGTTGTCCAGGTCTCAGCTGCATAGCTAGTAAACGGAAAGACTGTGGCCTGAATCAGACTGTATTATTATGTTAAAGATGTTTTAGTGTATCTAGAAGTGGGGTTTTTTTGGTACATAGAGACCGGTCCTTGGAGAGGGACATTATGCTTGGGAGGGTGGAAGGACAGCACAGGAGAGGAAGGCCCTCTGTGAGGTGGATTGATTCAGTGACTGGGATAATTGGGATGGGAGTGTCAGAGACAGTGCGACTGGCACAGGACAGAGCGGAGTTTAGGGCTGTTGTACATAGGGTCGCTATGAGTCGCAGGTGACTCGACGGCACATAACAACAACAACAACAACAACACAGAAGTGTTTTTTAATGGTTTTTATGCAAAGGAAAGTAGACTACATATAAACACAAACATCTGACCAGCTGACTTTAGATAAAATTCCTACCTACCTGCTCTAATGTGCATGAATATTCAACTTCAAGACAGATTTCAAAAGGAACTCACTTGTAATTGGGAGTGCCTGCATGTGACATTGAGTTTGGCAGGGAGAGTCCCTGGAGGCCACATGCTCAGGAGCCAGGGCACAGACTGGAGTTTTGTGTCCACGCAGAGGGCCCTTGGAAGAAAGGCTTGGTGCTCTGTTACCAAAGCACAAGCCATTGGAAGCCTGTGGAACCCAGTTTTACTCTAATACTCACGATGTTGAAATGAGTCAGAACAAACTTGAGAGCAATCATGTTTTTTTAACAAGGTTTTTCTTGGATAAACAGAAATGCATCAGTCTGTAAACTCTCAAGGAGGTGCTTTGACACAATGACTGAAACCATGGGCTCGAGCACAGAGGAGATGAGGAGGACCGCTCAGGAGAGGGCGAGGTTCCAATCTCATGGCTGTTTATTGCGTTTATGAACCACAGTTGACTCCATGACACTTACCAGCAATGTAAACCCTGTCATATCAGCGCTGCCTCTCCTCTTGGGCAGCAGCAGGGTCTAGCTCTCCTTGCCCCAAAGCAGTCTGTCTTGGGAGCACTTTCACATGCACCCTCCCGGGGTCTGACACAGCAGAGTCTGAAATTCTAAGACTACAGGGGCTTCCGAGACTCTCTGACCAGTCTCTGCATCTTGTTCCCTCCCACAGGGGGTCTCAAAGGGGACACCCTGATCGATATTGGCTCGGGCCCAACCATCTACCAAGTGCTTGCTGCCTGTGAGGCCTTCCGAGACATCACTCTCTCGGACTTCACAGACCGCAACCGGGAGGAGCTGGAGAAGTGGCTGAGGAAGGACCCAGGGGCCTATGACTGGACCCCGGCTGTGAAATTTGCCTGTGAGCTGGAGGGAGACAGGTAAGGGCTTGGCAGGTGAGTGGATGCTTCTCGGTAGCAGGACATCTACTTCTTTTCCCCACGACTTTGATGCACTGTACCTATGTCACATTTGGGGCGACCTCAGTTTTGGGAGTTGTTGTTATTGTTGTTAGGTGCCTTCAAGTCCAGTACGACTTATAGTGGCCCTATGAATAAAAGATCTGAACCCTGTTATATCCTGTGCCTTCTTCACACTTTCTGACACACAAAAGCCCATTGCAGCAGTCACCATGTGAATCCACCTGGTTGAAGGTCTTCCTCTCCTTTGTCGACCCTCCGCACTTCCCAGTATCATGTCCTTCTCCAAGGAATAGCCCCTCCCAGGAACACGCCTAAAGTATGTAAGGGAAGCCTCATCATTTTGTCTCCAAAGTGCACTCTGGCTACACCCTCTCCAAGATATATCTGTTCATTCTCTTGGCCATCCATGGGATGTTCAGTGTTCTTCTCCAACATCATAGCTCAAAGGCATCAATTCTTCTCCTGTCATCCTTATTCATTGTCTGACTCTCAGATGCATAGCCAGTAATCAGAAAGACTATGGCCTGAATCAGATGCCCCTTAGTCCTCAAAGTGACATCATTACTCCTCAATAATTTGGAAAGGTCCATAACTGCAGACTTTTTCCCGGTGCCATACATGTCCTTATTCTCTGACTAAATCCCTGTGTCATGATGTTATGTGGCCTCAGGGACTGTTGTGATGTCACGTGACCAGGCCTGAGTACTAAAGACAAGACAGTACCATCCTTCCTTCCTGTCAGTCAGTGACTGTCTCTTTACCCACCTGTGTCTCTTTCTATCATTTGTGTCTATGGTCACTTCACTTTATGTGGTGACATAAACTCACCACACATCTTGAGCACTTAAATACCAATATAACCCACCCATACCCTCCCCTGTACATCACCCCTGCCTCCTCCACCCGAGGTAATCACTACTCTGAACTCTGTTTAAAATTCCCTTGGTTTTCAAAAATTATCTTACCACATATTTCTGTATTCTAGGCAATCTGGGAGGGTTTTTTTTTTGGGGGGGTGTTTTATTCACTTTCGTTGGTCTAATCCACTAGAGGGTGTTGTGCAGCTGAACCAAAGGCCACGCCTCTCAGGCCTTTTGAATCCACCATGGTCTCCAAGGGAGAAAGATGACCAATCTCCACCTGCACCGTTTACAGGCTCGGCAACAGCAGAGGGTCAGCTCTGAGGCAGTTCTACCCTTTACGGTCGATGAACACGTTCTTTGCTGTCCCTTGGTATTTGCTTGTTTTCATTTCACATCACATTTTTTTTTAGATAGGGGAGATTTTTGGAGTTTTTTTACACCATATTCTTTCCATTTCCACCCCCCATTCATTCATTGGTGCACATTTTCTCCCTGTACCCCCCTCCCCTCTTTGGTTTTTCTCTTTGAAAAGAAAAAAAAATTCTTTCATTGTTATACAATCAAGTCCACAGTCCACTTTACTATGCATTTCTTTTTCTGTAAGAAAGGAGGGGATAAATAATGTATATTGCATTGAAGCAGATGAGAGAGAGAACTGTTTAAAGAAATACAGGATTAGGTATTATCTTTATGACGAGATTACAGATTCCACATTGCATTTTTAAAGATTCGTCATCTATATAGCGTATGGAGCTGATTCACTAACCCATCCTTCCCTTGAGTGTTTACTGTTTGCCTTGTTCACACGGGCGGCTCCTTGTCTCTTCCGGCGATCTAGAGAGGGGACCCTCTGTGGGGTCGGGGTCGCAGGCAGGCCACCTTTTCCCTGAGGTTGCCCTCTGATCCAGATCAAGGAAGAGCTGCCTTTGGGTCCAGAGATAACACACACACACACACACACACACACACACACACACACACAGCCCTGCCTGCTGGCCCCACCCCCGCCGCCTGCTGGCCTGGGGGGCTGAGCGGTGCCCTCTCTCCGCAGTGGTCGGTGGCAGGAGAAGGAGGAGAAGCTTCGAGCCACAGTGAAGCGCGTGCTCAAGTGCGACGCCAACCTAGCCAGCCCGCTGGCCCCGGCTGTGCTGCCCCCCGCCGACTGCGTGCTCACCTTGCTGGCCATGGAGTGCGCCTGCTGCAGCCTGGACGCCTACCGCGCCGCGCTGCGCAACCTCGCCTCGCTGCTCAAGCCTGGAGGCCACCTGGTGACCACGGTCACTCTCCAGCTCCAGTCCTACATGGTGGGGAAGCGCCAGTTCTCCTGTGTGGTCCTGCAGAAGGAGGAGGTGGAGCAGGCCGTGCTGGACGCTGGCTTCGACATCCAGCAGCTCCTGCATAGTCCCCTGAGCTACTCCCCAGCCAGTGCCCCCAACACGGGGGTCTGCTTCATTGTGGCGCGCAAGAAGCCTGCGCCCTGAGCTCAGAGGGCCAGCCAGGGCTGCAGCCGGCCTCTCAAGCCTGGCTAGAGGGGTTAGGCACGGGGAGTGTCTCACAGCTCCTGCTTTCACCCCTAATGCGCCGTTCTGAAATTCTGGGGTTCTTCCACTCTCTTTTTTTAGGATTCTGAGTTGCCAACAGCCTTATGCTAGGAGTGTAGGCACAGAGTATTTCCCAATAAGCTATGCTTGAATACTTTCTGACTTCGTGCCATAGCAAGGAACCCAGGGACAAGGTTTCTGAGTCTTTACCCACTACATTAGTGACAAGGGCTCCATAGAATTGATGTGCTGAAAAATATATAACAACCAACTCTTAAACCACTCCCCCAACACAAAACAAGAAAAGAGGAAATAATAGGGACCTCTGGTGGCCTAGTGGCAAGAAGCTGCACTGTGATTCCCAAGGCACATACAGTTCAGACCCACCAGATGCTCAGATGGAGAAGGAGGGGCAATCTCCTCCTGTGCCAGTCCATCTGATTTGACGGTACACAACAGGGAAAAAAAAGAGTAAAAATAAGGAAACAAAAATAACAGAATGAAAGACGCATTGATTTGTGTTGATAGCCATCATAGTTACTTTTAAACTGTCAGTGATTCAACAACCAGCTACATTATTCCTCAAAATTTAAATTTTAGTTTTTGGGAGGAGCCCATACAAGTCAAGTCTAAAATTCCATTGATTTTGGATTCAGGAAATACAAATTAAGACAGCTAGGTAAATTTGAATTTCCAGTGGTGAATAATATCTTCTAGAATAAATATTGTCGCAGGCAATATTTAGGATACAATAGTGTTTAACCTCCCTTCAGAGTTACTCGCCCAGTGGCAGAGTGGGAAGAGGTACAAGCCCACGATCAGGGATGTTGTTGATCCACAAGGAACAGGGCACCTTAGAGAGCATGCAGAAAGGTGCACCTGAGGTGGATTAACTGAAGAGAGATGGTCCCTATTCCTCAGGAAGTCTGGGAACATAAGGTGCCCCTTCTGGAGCAGACCAATTAGGAATGAATTGTCTTTCTCGTCTTCGTGTCTGATCACCTAAGCACTTTTCAGCTTTTCTCTCTCTCATGTGCCCTCAGGTGCCCCCTTGTGTGGGCAGCCCCTATACAGTTGGACATGGCAACCCAGATAAGTCAGGAGACTTGATTCTGGTCACAGCCCTGTCACGAATTAGCTGAGTGATTTGAGGGGGGAGTCTTTTCACTCCTCTGGGCTCCACTTTCTCTATCTGTATAGGGAGTAGGACCTACTCTGATAAGCTTTGGTGGCCTACTGGGTAAGGTGTTGCATTGCCAGCCCAAAAGCTGACAGTTCAAAACTCTCTCTGTAGAGTCAGCTGTGAGTCTGTTCCTAGTAGAGGTCACACAGCAACAACAATTCAAAAGTTCAAATCGAGAAATTGTGAATGTGAAAGTTCTGTGAAAAGTAAAAATAAAATAAAATAAAAAATGCACAACTTAACATCTTACTGTTATTTTCCAGAACTGTTACTGTCATTAAGCCCAAACTGGGATGGCACTTAGAAGTTAGTCCAATTCTTTTGTTTTGGAGTCCTTAAAGCTGAGGTTCAGAGCAGGTAAGTGACTTGTCTAGAGACAAGCTGGTGACGGAGTTGGGGAGAGAATCCCTATTTCCGGCCTCCTGGTCCTGTGAATCCTCCACTCTACTATGTGCCCCCCTTGTAAATACATGGGGATCCTCTCTTTCCTATGAGTCTCCCCAGGGCAAGCATAGTTCCTAACAAGTGTTTTAGCAATAAAACTTCATATGCCACAATGTATATAAATTTTTTTAAAAGTAATCATCTCTTTTGTACGCAAAAGAAAAGCAGATACCAACTCTGCCCCGTCATATTCCAGGCTACACCTTACCCTGAGGAGAACATAGTTCCCAGCTCTCACCCAAGTGTGTTCATTTAAATGAATTCCACGCTGTACTTGGCAGGAGAGGCATTGTACATGAAGAATGGTCAACACGTAGAGGGAGATGGGATGTCCAGGGAGCTGAGATCCTGAGAACATGTCCAGGGAGAGGGTGGGGAGAAGTGGGGACAGAGGCTAAATGAAGTCATTTAGAGGCAATGAGCTTTGACAAACAAGAGTTTTGAGTATAAATTAGGTTCTTCTGAGGCAACCAAAATGAAGATATTTTCCTTAAGATGGCAAGCCAACAATGTTCAAGAGAGGAGTGTGCTTAGGAAAGGAAGCTAAAGATGGGTCAGAACCTCCCGTCCAGTGGGATCTAGCCTAATGCAAGGAAAAAACACAGACAGTGTCCAAACTACAGGCTCTCTTCCTTTGGAAGCCCAGAACAAAAGCTAACTGGCTGTCTTGGGGACAGAGGTGGTGGGCAGGGTGTTGAGGGAGAACTCTAGCTTGTTACTATGGGTCTCACTGGGTTGAGTGACTCTACTAACTGTGTACCTGCTGTTCATTTGTCTGAAGACAATTTGTACTCTTCACATAATTGAATAAAACATTTTCTTTTCACTTTAATCAGTGAGTAGACTCTGTGATAATACTAATGCGATTAATGAGAGGATGGTGTCTTTGGAGAAGAAAGTTCCATTGTGGCTTGGGGCCAAGAGAGGTGGGATTGTGGGCCTTAACTCCTTCTGTGTAACAATCCACAAAGCTGCTACCTGCAGAGGACGATGCTACATTGGTGAGGAGTGCAAACCATACAAAATCCAACCATAGTGGCTTCACTATTATTTTAAAACCTTCTCCTTAACAATGCTGATACTATGGCTAAGATCTCTGTGATTAAATTAGTCTTTATTTATGTTTACAAGGGAGCTCTGACAGTGCTGCCAGTGTGAAGGTACGTGGTTCAAGCCCACCAGCTGTTCCACGAAAGAAAGATGGGTAATCTCCTCCCGTGGGATTTATTGCCTCTGAAAGCCCTCTGGATGGTCAGCTATGGATTGGTTTCAATCTGACAGTATACAACAACAATCACAAGTTTGCAAGGTGGTTGCTATAGGTCCAAGCATCATGTTTAAATGTCTAAGGTAGAGAGTTGAAGGGGGAAGCGGATTCCATTGGTAGTCTTTGCATCTCATATCAAGAAAGCATAAGTCCATCCAGAAGCTTCCTAGCAGATTGAGGTGGTGCCACGTGTCCCTCTACTGGCTACAAAGAAGACTGAAAGAAAGTGTTAGTCTCAGGCATGAGGGGGAGAAGTAGGTTGACATAAGCATGTGTTACCTAGCAACTGACCTCTGCTGTTTTTGTTAATAAACGAAGCTTGTCACAATCTCCACTCCGAGCCTGATATCTATTATTCTATCCCATGTGGTAGCTTCAGAAAGATCTCAGACTTGGGAGGAATAGGAAACCAGGTGGACTGCAATGGATCGCTGTGGCAAGACTTTTCTAGACATGATTTATTGTTGTTGTTAGGTGCCCTCAAATTGAGTGTGACACATAGCAGCCTTATAAATAACAAATCTAAATCCTGTCCTCTCCTGTGCCACCCTTCCACTTTCTGACACTTTAGAACCCATCACAGCAGTCACTGTGCTAATCCATCTCATTGGGGCTCTTCCTGTTTTTCACCGACCCTCCACCATTCCAATCATGATGTCCCTATCCAGGGAATAGCCTCTCCTAGTTACATGCCCAAAGTATATGAGACGAAGCTTTATCACATTTGCCTCTGAGGAACACTCTGGCTGCAGTTTCTCTAGTACATATTTATTTGTTCTTTTGGCAGTCCAAGGGATATTCAATATTCATATCCAACACCATAGCTAAAAGGCATCAATCCTGTCATCCTTATTCATTGTTCAGCTGTCAGATGCACAACAAGTTATTGGAAAGATCATGATCTGAATCAGATGCACCTTAGCTCTCACAGAGAAATCATTGCTCAATAATTTGAGTCCTGTATAGACATGATAAGACTATGCAATAAGATGCTTGTGGACTACTAAGGGGATTGGACAGCTTCTAGTAATGTATAATATCATTATGTGTCTATAATCATATAAATATAGTGTATGGATCCCCACAAGGGAATTGGCTAGTTTTGCCATCCTGCTAGGTGTAAAACAAGCTGGCCCAGAAGTGGACAGTGGAATTTCACTATCACTAGGAAAAAGATGGGAGTGGACCTTTAGATCCAGGATCACTGGGCTGAGAACCCTTTAGACCCAGAAGACAGACATGGAGAGTTGCGACATCAGAGATGGTGTGAGATGGTGAGATCAGAGACAGTCGAGGAGGAGAGCAGTGTGAGAGGGTTTAATAAGCTTGCTGGCCTGTGGGGCAGGAGACAACATCAGGCTTGTCAACCCATGGAGTTAGGGTTCTGAGTGCCTTTGTGCAGGAAGCTTCTTGGCAGAGTAGTGTGCATCTGGGCACTTGTCTGAGAGCTAAACAGCTTCGTGACACTTGTCCAAGCAGAAGAAAGGCCAACCTAAGGGGCTCAAGGACAGAGGAAGAGACCTGCCTACAGCCAAGGTCAAGGAGCTGTTTGGACCAGAGAACTGGATTCTGAGTTCTGATCCTGAATTGCAATGCCTTACTTCTCTTAAACCCTTATTGTGAGTAAAGTCCGTGAGTTTTGTGTGGTTGTAATGAATTATCAACTCCATATAAATTTGAAAAATTTTCTGCATGAGATCCCCAGATTCTGCACATCCCCAGTCTTTTCCGAGGTGCCCAATTACATCAGGGCTGACACCTTCAGCATCTGTCCTCGAGAAGGGAACCAGATACCAAACACAAAGAACATTTGCTAATATTAATATTGCATACCCTCACAGCTTATTAAGCTCCAGACACTTTTACAAATGATATAAAATCCATCTGGTTCTCACAACACTGATATATGGAAGAAATTATAAAATTTTTCATTTAATAAAATTTTTTATTTTAATTGTGATTTTAATGAAAGTTTACAGAAAAGTTAGCTTTTCATTCATTCATTGACACACATTTTTACCCCCTCACTCCTCCAGTTTATATTTTTGTGTTTTTTTTTTAATAGTAAGTTGTTCTTTAAAAAACTTGACATTGGTTTGCATACAAAGTTCATGTGCACTGTTTCACCCTATCCTTCATTCTTCACACTGTGTTTCAAACTATCATCCCCATTCATTATGTTTTATAAAATCATTCTCCATTAAACCATGCCCTTCATTACCATGTCTTTTCAAATCCCTGCCCGGTCTTTCCTATTTCCTTTACTCCCCTCCCTCTATTCACCAAATTGTGCCACTCCACTCTGTGATTTCTCTCATCCACACTCATCTCTCTCTCCCCACCTCTTCCCCTCTTAGATCCTCATACATGTTTTTACAGTAATGATCCTAATGCAGTATTTATCCTTATAAGACTGAATTAGTTACTCAGCATAATGTGGAAGGCATTATTTTTATCCCCATATTATAGTTGTTGAAACTGAGGTACTGAGTTCAAAGATTCCCTAGTAGCTGAATCAGGCTTAAGAACCTTCTCAGTGTACATGGTACTGTCATCTCACGGAGTCCTAGGAAAAGGCTTGATGGCTTGAAGAAAGTCCAGTAATGCTTTATACAGGCACTTTTTGAGCTGGGCTTTAAGAATGAGTAACTAGGTAATGGAAACACTGTTAGTTCAGTGGTAGGATTCTGTCTTTCATGTGGGAAACCCAGGTTTAATTCCTGGGTAATGCACCTCATATGCAAACACCGCTTGCCTGTCAGCAGAATATTGTATGTTGTTGTGAAGCAAGAGCCAATGGAACAAGAGCCAATGTAGCTTCCAGACTAAGTGGGACTAGGAAGAAAAGCCTAGATATCTGTCTACTTTCAATAAGTCAGCCAATGAAAACACTATGGATCACAATGGTCTGATCTGTGACTGTTTGGGGGATGGTGCAGAACCGGGTAGCATTTAGTTCCACTGTGCATGGGGTTGGCATGAATCAGGGGTCAACTTGGCAGCTAACAGTGACAGTTAACTAATGTTTAATGGTGAGAAGAGGGTTGACCACACTTGGAGGAAGGAAAGCCTTGTGTGTTGTGGCCAATTAGGGTCATCTCCAGTTCATACTCACCACTCTTCTGGTCCTGAAGTGATATGAATAAGAAAATCAGACAGAGGCTGGAGGGACACAGACTCTCCTGAGATTGTGTTGTCTGTGAGTTGTCCCTGCCCCTATGCCCCATTCCTTCATTGTGTTAGGGGAATCAAATAGCCTTAGGAATGAAATCAGACTCGAAGAGAGCCTTTCACAGAGATTTTACAAGAGATTTTTAAAAAGTACATTAAACCCCCAAAGTCTGAAACACATGACTATGTCATCCTATGTCCTTGTGGTGGAGCTGACGCTGATGGGTGAGAAGGTGGGTAGAGAGAGGAAGAGAAAGAGGAAACTCACCGAAAGACCAAGAGTGTCTCCCCTGGTGAACACGAGAGGACCCTCAAACTCCCCCAGAACACATAACATTTGCTCCCACATGAGGATCTCAAAGTCCCCAGTTTGTTTTAATTCCTAGACTTCTGAGCAAGCCCAAGGGCAGGAGACACGCTTGGTTAGTGGCAGCATTTTAACTTGTTTAACTAAGAAGAAAGAGAACAAAGGCTGACCTTTCAGTCATCCCAACTGAAATGTCAGCACAGAGGCCTGGAGAAGTTTCAGCAGATGAGTCCTCTCTTCCTTACAGGGAATAATATTCAGACTTAAAGCTGTGCTTGAGCATAGAAGTAGGAAAGGCCTTGGCCTATCTGGGGATTTGTGTGCAGGATACAGGCTCTGAGTTCTGTGTGCATATGGGCACACATGCGAGAAAGTCTTATGTGATAAACAAATAGGAGGGTGTGTGTGTGTGTGTGTGTGTGTGTGTGTGTGTGTGTGTGTGTTACATGCACAGACCATGATTTTTAAATTCTTAAAAATAGAATTACAAATACATCATTTTGTGCAAAAACTTTGTCCCATGTATGAGGAAGGCAGCATCTAACCTTTACTAACTTTGCAAGGGAGAAGAATCCACCTCAGGCAATAGCATCAATAGCACAAAGAAAATTCCTCTGAGGTCAGACATGTAGCCCTCCCTGCAAGCTCCAAAGCCTCTACCAATTCTGATACCAGCTCTCTCTTACAGCTCTTACTACTTCTCTCTGAGGTTCAATACTTTGTTGCAATGGCCATACAGAACTCAGTGACCAACACTCACAATTCAGAAATAATTACAGAAATGGTTGCTGTTTGTTGTTGTTATGTGCTGTTGAGTTGCCTGCAACGCAAAGTGACCTTACATACAACAGCCCTAACCCCTGCTCTATCCTGTGCCAATCTCATTGTCTCTGACACATCTACCCCCATTACCCCAGTCACTGAGTCAATCCATCTCATCAAGGGTCTTCCTCTCTTGTGCCTCCCAAGTATGTCTCTTTCCAACAACTGGTCCCTTCTTGAAACATGTCCAAAGTAGGTCAGATGAAGCTTCACGATCCTTGCCTCCAAGGAGCAGCCTGGTCTTACCCTCTCTAGGATGAACCTGTTTCTAATCCTAGCAGTAAATTGTATATTCAATACCCTTCTCCAGCACCACAGCTCAAAGGTGTCAATTCTCCTTCTATCATCTATAATCATTGTCCAGCTTTCTGATGCATAGCAAGTAATTGCAAAGACCATGACCTGAATCAGGCACACCTTAGTCTCCAGACAGATGTTGATATTCTTCAGTACTTTGGAGAGATCTCTGACAGCAGATTTCCCCAATGCAATTAATCTTTTAATTTCCTGGCTGCTGAAACCAAGAGTAGAGAAATTACAGATTTTTAATTCAGGTTTAGAAATACTTGGGATATAGCTGGTCAGTGAGACAGCTTCTTCTCAGGCACTCTCACAGGCAGACCTTTCTCTGACCCTTGTATCCATGATCTTATCTCCTGTGCTGCTTGGGTTGTGTTAAAAAGCTTTTTGAACTCTACCAGTTATATGCCAGGGGCACCTTACTCTGCTAACAAGCCTAGGTTTGAAGGTGCTCGGGTCTAGCTCTGTGACATGGGAGTTCACAGCTGTCCCACACCAGACTCTGCTTCTTGACCACCTCTGCTGCCATCTTGTGTCATCTACCTGTCTTGCCCTGACTCTCTGGTGTTACAGTTCTCCATCTTTGGTTCATTCAGAGACCTCAGGTTCAAAGGACATGCTGCCTCTCTGGTTTTTCCTTGCTAGTGCTCGTGAAATCACTGTTTTTTGCTTTTGGGTCAGCTCAATTTAAGCCTAGAGACTGGCAAAGCTGTCTAATTCTCATCTTAGTGTTCTATATCTCTTATCTGCACAGTCAAACTCAAAGGGGCCCTTTAGTTTATTTATGTTATTAGTAAAGTATCATCAACAACCTGTATTAAGCAGATGACACAACCCTGCTTGCTGAAACTGAGGAGGACCTGAAGCACTTGCTGCAGAAGGTCGAGGACTGCAGTCTTCAATATGGATTGAAGCTCAACATCAAGAAAACCAAGATTCTCATCACTGGGCCAATTGGCAGCATCAGTATGGATGGTGAAGAGATTGAGATAGTTAAATTTTTTAGTTTACTTGGTTCCACAGTCAATGCTCTTGGTAACAGCAGCCAGGAAATCAAGAGACGAATTGCATTGAGAAAGTCAGCTGTCAGGGACCTCTCCAGAGTACTAAAGAGCAATGACATCAGGCTGGAGACTAAGGTGCGCCTCACCCAGGCTATAGTCTTTGCAATTACGTGCTATACATCGGAGAGTTGAACAGTGAATAGGGATGATAGAAAGAGAATTGATTCCTTTGAACTGTGGTACTGGAGAAGAGCGTTGAATATACCATGGATTGCTAGGAGAACAAACAGGTTTGTCCTGCAGAGGGTGAAGACAGAATGCTCCTTGGAGTCAAGGATTCTGAAACTTTGTCTGACATACTTTGGGCATGTTGCAAGGAGGGACTGGTCCTTGGAGAGGGATATAATGTTTGGCAGAGTGGAGGGACGGGCGCAGGAGAGGAAGACCTTCGATGAGATGGGTCAATTCTGTGAGTGGAGTGGTGGGAATGAGTGTGTTTGAGACAGTGAGGTTGGCACAGGATAGAACGGTGTTTAGGGCTCTTGTACATAGGGTCGCTATGAGTCACAAGCGACTCGATGGCACATAACAACAACAACAACAAGCAAGGTATCCAAAATCATTGATGTCATTAGGTGCTGTTGAGTTGAGCACAATCAGTGACCCTATGAACAAAGAATCTGAACCCTGTCCTAGCCTGTGGCACTCTCATTATTTCTGACATACTTAACCCCATTGCTGCAGTCACTGTGTCATTTCATCTCATTGAGGATCTTCCTCTCTTTTGCTGACCCTTCATCTTTCCAAACATGATGCTCCTTTCTGAGGACTGGGTTCTCTTAACAACATGCCCAAGGTATATGAGATGACGTTTCCCCATTCTTGCATCTAAGGAGGTCACACATATCTCACATATGTATCTGTATCTGTATCTCTACTGGCGTGGAATCTGTGCATGAACCAAGAGCTACTGCATGGTTTAAAATCAAGAAAGGTGTGTGTGAGGGTTGTATCTTTTCAACATACCTATTCATTTTGTGTGCTGAGGAAATAATATGAGAATCTGAATGAGCAGAATGTGGCATCAGGATTGGAGGAAGAGTCATCAACAACCTGAGTTATGCAGATGACACAACTTAGCTTTGTTGAGAGAGAAGAGTGCTTGAAGCACTTAGTGAAGAAGGTCAAATACTCATGAGTGTGGACTGCATCTCAACACACAAAGACCTCCCAGAACCCTCACAACTTGCCCAATAAGCAACATCATGACAAATAAAAGATTGAGATTTCAATGATGCAATTTTACTTTGATCCATAATCAACACTCGTGGAAGCAGCACTCAAGAAATCAAAGGATCTATTTACACTGGGGGCAGGGGTGTAGTATTTAAGACCTCTTTAGAGAACTAAAGAACAAGGAAGTCAGTTGAAAGACCAAATGGTGCCTGCCATGGTCTTTTCAATTGCTTTGTGGGCATGTGAAAGTTGGACAGTGAGTAAGGAAGACTGAGGAACAATTGGTGTCTTGGAATTGCGGTGCTGAAGAAGAGTATTGACTACCTTGTGGACAAGGATAAGCAAATTTGTTTTGGAGGAAGTGCAACCAAGGGGCTCCCTAGAGGCAAGGATGAGGAAAAGTCATCTCATGTATCTTGGACATGTGGCCAGAAGAGATCAGTCCTTGGAAAAAGACATCATCCTGGGAAAAGTGGGGGGGGGGGTCAGGGAAAGAGAAGAAGCCCCTCAATTAGATGGATTGACACAGTGACTACGACAATGGGTTTGGGCATATCGGAGATCATGCAGATGGTACAGGTCAGGGAGCTTCCTAGCATTTGTTCATAGGACCCCTTTGTGTTGTTAACTTGATGGCACTTACAACATCAAGCCAGTGCTCTGAGAAGACAACATTTGCTTTTTTCTCCAGAAGAAGAAGAAAAAAAAAAGAACAAGAGGTATGTAAACATGTAATTTTGAAACATTGGAACCATCCGTGACTAGTGTTTGAAAGCCGTTAGTTGTCTCCTCATATCTGTTATGCCCATTATTTCCTTCACAGTAATAGAATTTGTAGCTCCTAAAAAAGTTTATTTCCTTGTCTTCTTTGCATCTAAATATGAACAAGTCTCTGGGATAACACTGATGCTATGGTTTTGGGGACTGCAGTCCCTAGCATTTTGAGGGGAATTGCTCCGGGTTGCTTCTGTCTTCGTAGTCCTAACAACACATCTACAGGTACAGCTGTGCTCTGGTTAGCAGGAGAGGAGAGAGCATGGGCGTGGGGAGCCTGGGAAGGTGCTGCCCTTTAATCCTATTGGTGGCAACCTTTGCTAAAGTGCTATTCTTTTATTTATAAATAAGAATTGTTCTCTATACCAGTGTTCCTTTTTTTTTCTTAAAAAATACGTATTTATTGTTTTGAAAGCTCACATCAAAACACACCAATTCCACTACATGCACAGCTCAGCCACACTGATTACAGTCTTTATGTTGTGCAACCGTTTCAGCCTTTTTCACCAACCACCCTTCTGAGTGGTTTCTCCCACTTAATAAACTCACTGACCCCAAGGTTCTTGTTTAATCTTTGTGTTTCCATTGCCAATTAAATTCCACAGATAGTTCTCAAAAGATCATAATGCTCAAGGCAGACATTCTTCACTAGTCAAGCTAAACTGTTGTTTGGTTTGAAGAAGACTTCAGGGAATGCCTTGGATGAGAACCTAGTCCCAAAGCCACATCTATGTGCAGGGGAAGCTTGGAAATGAATTGCGACTGGGACACCGTTTGCCCAGCTCTAAATATATCCCTCAGTGACATCAAGCAACAGCAAATTTATCACTGTGTCTGAAAGGCAGAATGAATTTTGGTAAACAATTGACGAATTCCACATAATACTTTGTGGACAATTTCCACTCTTACCTAGGGCTTGAGCCAGAATTTTTATGCAGAATGCTTCTCTAGGGATCGTGGTGATTGATTTTATGTGTCACATTAGCTGAACTATGACCACACCCCAGACTAGATGTGGCTGTGTGGTGGTTTGAATAACATTTCCCATCAGTTGAAGTAGTATCCAAGAAGCTGGACTCTGTGAAGTGGAGTGTAGCCATCAGGGTTGAAGGGAGACCCATCAATACCTTGTATTATGTATATGACACAGCTTTGCTTCCTGAAAGTGAGGAGGACTTGAAGAACTTGTTGCAGAGGAGAGAACCGTCTAAAAGAGAGATGTAACTGGGTATTTCTGTCATCACAGGAGACTAGAGCGAGGGCTGCATGGTGGAGGGGACCTGGGGGAGGGTTTGTAAAACAATGAAAGAATCTTTTCTTTTACTTTTCCATAATTTTTGGACTCATGTACTTATAACTTGTTAGTCAAATTTGTGTCTTCTAGGTTGCAACACCCCCATGATACATCTTGAAGGATATGTACATGTACAGCCAAGCACAATCAATAAGAGTGCATCTGAATTCCAAAATCAATCTCCATAATAGTCTATGTGTTTCCTACTGCCAAAGGGGCCCTTTAGAGTAGTGAGAGAAGATCTTCACCCTGAAACCCACAGCGTCCCTTTTCAGCAGGAAGTAGCTAAGAGAATACGCCGTCCCCTTTTCCTTATGACTCAGGGTGAAGTCTCTCTCAGGGAGGAGTGATAGGGAATGGCAAAGGATACACTGACAAAGAAGATTAATCAGAACTGGCTTTGACAAGCACTGTGGCATTTGGACAAGAACAAACTGGGAGGAGGGTAGAGAGAATAGTGCAACAATGAATGAGTGGAAGCCCAAAATCTCTGTAAATGTTTATGAAAATTAATAAAATATAATTATAGAAAAAAAAAAAAGAAATGCAGCCTTACGGTATGGTTTGCATCTCAGTGTCAGGAAAACAAAGATTCTTATCACTGGACCGATCAGCATCATGATGGATGGAGAGGAGGTTCAAACTATCAACTGCTTCATCTTGCTTGGATTGGCAATTAACACTTGTGGTACCAGCAGTCAGGAAATAAGGAGATGCATTTCACCGGGAAAATCTATGGTTAGGGACTTCACCGAATTATTGAGGAATAAAGATGTCAGTTTGAGGACTAAGGTGAATCTGATTCAGGCCATGGTCTTTCTAATTGCATGCTATGCAGCTGAGAGCTGGACAATGAATAAGAATTACAGAAAAAGAATTAAAGCCTTTGAGCTGTGGTGTTGGAGATCACTGAATATCCCATGAGCCAAGAGAACAAGCAGCTTTGTCTTGGAAAGGGTACAGTCAGAATGCTCCTTGGAGGCAAGAATGATGAGGCTTTGTCTCACATATTTTGAGCGTGTTCCTAGGAGGTGCTATTTCTTGGAAAAGGACACAATTCTGGGAACGGTGGAGTGTTGGCGAAGGAGAGGAAGACCCTCAACCAGGTGGATTGACACTGTGACTGCTGCATGGGCTCTTGTGTGTCAGGAAGTGGGGGGATGGTGCAGGATAGAACAGAGTTCAAGTCTTTTGTTCATAGGGTAGCTATGAGTCCTACTCGACTCGAAAGCACCTAAGAACAACAATATGGGTGGTTCTTGTTTGCCAGTGTATCCAGCCAGCCATCTGGCCTGCTGATTTTTGACTCAAGACTACACTCTCCAGTCCCCTCCTTGGCCTATGGATTTTCGACTCATCAGGCCCCATAACTGTGTAAGCCTTTTCCTGACAGTGAGGAGATGCAGCTGAATGAAAGGACTAGGGACACTCAGGGTTGTGGCTGTGCCACCTCAGCCCACTGATCTTGGTTAGAAGCTGAGTCCTTGCTCTGTCTCCAACTTCACATTAGCATCCACGTGGCTGTGTCCTTGAACAAGAGGTTGGAAGGAGGTGCTGAAGTAGATCCAGTGGGGAGTGTGTGGGTGAGTTGTTCCTTCACGCTGCCAAGGACAGTGACCTGAACTGGACCCCTTGTCCTGACCTCTGGGCATTGTGGCCTGCTGGGAAAGTCTCTGTATCACCTCATTAGGACTTTGACAATGTCTTTGCAAGCGTACTTATCCAGACATATTACACCTGGTCATGCCTGGGATCCATCGCAAGACAGGTGATGGGGACAAGCAATGTGTCTTGTTCTGTGGAAACACCTGGCCCAGATAAAATACTTATTCCCACTCTCAAGGAAACCTTAGTTGATGGCATGGGTGTGCTCAGTAATCCCCTAAAGCCAGAGTGCTCCTTGGAGGCAAAGATGGTGAAGCTTTGAAGCGTCGTCTTTCATAATGTAGACATGTAGCTAGGCAAAGATATTCCTTAGAAAGGGACATCAAACTTGGAAAGATGGAGGGCCAGCAAAGAAGGAGACTACCAACGAGATGGATTGACTGGTGACTCAGTAATTGTCTCTAGTGTGTCAGAGATGATAAGGATAGCACAGGGTTTAGGTTGACGGTTCATAAGTTTGCTATGGGTCATACTCGATGGCTCCTAACAATAACAACAGGTCACCCTGGAAGAAACCACACACTGGTCCCACATTCTTTCACAGACCACCTGGCCCAAAGGCAGCAGACTCATCTCCCTGCTCCAAGCCCACATCATAGCTGATGTGTCTATTGTTAGACACAAATAAGACATCAGAGAGAGCCCAGAGGGTCCATAGGGGTCTATAATTACACTCAGGCAGACACAGGAGTGTCTCTGTCTCTCTTTCTCTTTCTCTCTCTCTCTCTCACACACACACATACATGCGCGCGCGCGCGCACACACACACACACACACACACACACACACACACACACCTTCCTCTCTATGAAAGTTGTGATATGAGCCATTAGAACTGTCCCTTTCTGGACCTTAGAGAACAGATGTAGGTCATCACAAGCTTTGATTCATGACATCTTTTCATCTTCAGTCCCTGCAAATTTTATTAACTAATGTTGTTGTTATTTGCTGCCAAGTCACCTGTGACTCATAGCCATCCAACAGCTTGGAACCTTGCCTGTACTGAGCCAGTCTCACTGACTCCAATACACTTACCCCTGTTGCCCCAGTTACTGTATCAATCCATCCCATCTGGGGTCTTCTCCCATACTGTCCCTCCACACTTCTGAGCATGATGTCCTTCTCCAAGGAGCGATCCTTCCTGGCCACATGCCCAAAGTATGCAAGACAGAGTTTCAAAATTCTAGCTTCCAAGGAGAAACTTGGCTTCACCCTCTCCAAGATAGATCTATAGATCAATAAAATAATGCAATCAACTTTTTTTTTACATTTTTTATTAATGATTTTTAAAATCAATTATATAGTTTTTACAGCATATTCTTTCCATTTAATTTTTCTCCACTCATTTGTTGTTGCACATTTTCCTCCCTGCCCACCCCTCGCCCAAGTTAGTTTTTCTCTTTGAAAAGAAAAAAATAAATTCTTTCATTGTTATACAATCTCCCCCAAGTCCAGAGTCCATGTTACTATGCATTTCTTTTTCTGTAGGCTTGCCATGAAAATAATATCAAATCCTATATTCCTTTTAAACAGTTCTTTACTTCATCTGTTTCAATGCAGTATACATTATTTATCCCCTCTTTTCTTAGGCTGCTTCCAACCCCAATGTCAGTCCATTTTACAACAGTGGCACTGTGCAGTATTTGTCCCTTTGTGACTGATATTTCTTTCAGCATAATGTTCTCCAGGATCACCCATTTTGTATAATATTTCATGAGTTCCTTCTTTTTCAATGCAGCATAGTATTCCATTGTATGAATATACCAGAGCTTCTCTATCCATTTGTTTGTTGATGGTCAATTGGGTTGTTTCCAACACTTTACTATTGTGAACAAAGCAGCAATAAACATGGGTGTGCATATACCTGCTTGGATGGCAGTTATGGTTTCTTTAGGGTATATTCCTGGGCCAATCAACTTTAAGGAAACAGATAATCTAATTATACTCAACACATTGACAATGAAGATTCCCTTGCACTCACAACTCTGGTTTATTTAGTAATATAAGGAGTCCATACCTAATGTGGACAGAGAGTGGGGTGGAGCTCCCCGATTGAAACAAGTTTGGAAGGAGGAGTGGCATCCACTTCCATAATAGCTTGTCTCCGGAAACCCTATGAACCTGGAGAGAGGATGAAAGGCACCAAGCGTCAAGGACTCTCCTTCATAGGGTCGCTATGAGTCGCCTGCGACTTGACGGCACTTAACAACAATAATATTAACACAGAAAGAGAGAGATCAGCTGGCCAAGTGGACAGAAAGCGATGCTACCAAGCCAAAGGTGGGTGACTTTTAATCCACGGCCCTCCGGCCTGTCTTTCATTGTTTTTGTTCTGACATTCCTCTAGGTCGTATAGCCCTGGTGTACAAGTTGCTGTACCATGGTCACTTGTGGTTGCTGTGAGGCTGAACACTGTGACACTGATGTGCCAAATGTGTTAATGGTTGGCTACCCAGTGTGGACAGAGAGTGGGGTGGACCTTCCCGATTGAAACAAGCTTGGAAGGAGGAGTGACATCCACTTCCATAATAGTTTGCCTCCGGAAACCCTATGAACCTGGAGAGAGGATGAAAGGCACCCAAGCATCGAGGACTCTCCTTCATAGGGTCGCTATGAGTCGCCTGCGACTCGAAGGCACTTAAAAAACAACAACAACATAAGGAGCTCAAGCATGATTTTCTCTCTGACAGGGGAGGAGTGGCCCTGACTGTGCTCCATGAGAAGGCACCTTTCCAGGAATGTGATGTGGGGAAATCAGGAGAGCTCGGGGAGGTCTGAGGAAAGGAATGGGCCCTAGGATGCAGTCCAGCCTCTTTTCTAGTTTTTGCCAGAAAACACTTGCCCTCCCCATATGGAGCAGATTGTTCTCTTTGGTTAGATATCTTAAGGTTATCTTAAGGTTACTGGTCCAGAAGTCAACAACGTGTCTGAAACAGAAATGCCTTCCTGTGCTTCTCTTGCTTAGTCATTCCATTCCAGTGAATTAAGCCAATTCCACAGTCAGAAATATGGCTACCCTCCCTCTCTCTCATGCTCTCTCATGCACACTCACACACACCGTGTTGCTGTTTTGCTCTTATGTGCCATCAAGTCGACCATGATTCATAGTAACCCTACGTACAACAGCTCTGAACCTTTCCTTACCCTGAGCCAACCTCACTGTCTCTGTCACAGTTGTCCCTATTACCCCAGTTACTGTCCATCTCATGGAGAAATCTTCCTCCCCTGCACTATCTCTCCACCTTTTCAAGCATGATGTCCTCCTCTAAGGACTGGTCTCTCCTGGCAATATGCTCAAAGTATGTAAGACAGAGCTTCAAAATTCTTGCCACCAAAGAGCAACTTGGTTTCATCCTCTCAAGGAAAAATTTGTTAGTTTTCTTTTTGGTCCATGGTATTGCAACACTCTTCTCCAGGCACCATGACTCAAAAGTATCAATTCTTCAATCATCTTTAGTCGTTGTGCAGCTGTCTGTTGCATAGCAAGTAATTGTGAATACTATGGCCTAGATAAGGTACACCTGAGTATTTTGACTGGCAGCATTCTTTTTCATCAATCTGGAGAAGTAGGAGCTGGTGGTCTAGTGGTAAGAAGCTGAGCTATAATTCTAAAGGCATGCATTTCGGATCCACCAGCTGCTTTGAGGGTGAATGATGGGTAGTCTCCTCCTATGTGGTTAACTGTCTCTGAAAACTTGCTGGAGCACCAGCAATGGATTGGTTTGGACTCAACAACACAGTATGTTTGGCCTGCCTTTTATGGAATACTGCTTGCTGCAATAGTTTCCTAACCAGGTTCCCTGCTTCTTTCCTTGCCTGGTCTATTCTCAACCTATCTATCCTATAAACCAGATCATGTCTCTCTTCTACTCAAATACTTTGAAGGATTCCCAGGTCAGAGTCCAAGTGAAGTCTTTACGATGCCCACAGGTCTACCCTGTGTGGTCACTGTTTTTGTCTACAGCTGCCCCCTTTTCATTCTTGCACCCCTACCCAGTTCATGAGCATGTAAGATGACTGCTGCCTCAGGGCCTTTGCACATACTGTTTCCTCTGCTTGGAGCACCCTTCTGATAGGTATTTTCATGGCCACCATCCTCTCTTCCTTTAGGCTTTTACTAATATAGTACCCTCTGAGCAGCACATTTTCTGATTTTCTCTAAAAAAGGTAGGTTATCTCTGCAGTCTTTGTAATCTCTTTTCTCCTTTAAGGGCTCTTTTATATTCTTTTCTTGTTTTATGATTATTTTTGTTTAATCTCCTGCTAGGTTCTCTGTGTGCTTTCTTTCTTTATTGTTTGTGGTCTATTACTCCATTTCTTACTACTTATAAAAAACCTAGCAAACCTGTTTTGATGGGTCACAGAGTAGAACTTCACTTTGTAGGTTTTTCAAAGCTGTGATCTTTTGGAAACAGATCACTGAACCTTTCGTTTGACGTGCTTCCTTGTGGCCTCAAACCATCAATCATTCAGTTAGTATTTGACATTCATGACATTCTAGTCCTTGTATAGGAAGCTCTAGTAGCCTAGTGGTAAGACATTGCTCTGTAATCCCAAACGCATGCAGTTTGAGTCCACCAGCTGCTCCACTAGAGATGGATGGCCAGACTCCTACCATGTCATTTATGGGCTCTGAAAACCCACTGGAAGGTCAGCTATGGGCTGGTTCCAGTTTGATGGCACACAACAAGAAGTACCTCTATACCAGGCTCATGATAAGGAATCAAGACATGTTTATTAATGAATACAGCTTGAGTAGATTTTGTTTTTTGCTCTCATCTCTCTTTGACCCACCTGCCTGGAGGCAGGGTTCATTTTTTTCTGATGGTACAGAACCTGCTGTCTGTGATCTACAATCTTGTATCTGTACACCATGTGCTTGGTGTTTTTCTCTGATAATTCCACATCTATTCATATGTCTTCCAGCTGGAACACAAAGTCCCTTGGGTGAAGATCATGCCAGCCTCTTGTAGCTTGTACTTCCTGCTCTGCCTTGTGCACTGTCGCTTACTAAGTGTTCAACAGAGGCATCCCAAAGAACCCTTGCACATCAGCAGGGGAAATGCTTAGAGAATGTAATGCAATTCCATATGACAATGAATTCCAAGGCACTCTGGGTGGTATGCCTGCTGGTCTGGTAGATCACCCCAGATGCACACATTTTTCTCTCTCTAGTTGTGTGTGACAGAAGAAGATTTGATGTCTTTGAGATGTGATGTTGGAAAAGAGCACTGAACATCCCATGGGCAGCCAAAAGAACAAACAAATATGTCTGGAGAGGGTGCAGTTGAAGCGCTCTTTGGAGGCAAGAATGATGAGGCTTTGCCTCACATACTTCGGGCATGTTGCTAGGAGGGGCTATTCCTTGGGCAGGGACATGATGCTAGGAAGGGTGGAGGGTTGATGAAGGAGAAGAAGAACCTTGACAAGGTGGACTGACACGATGCCTGCTGCAATGGGCTCTCGTGTGTCAGGAAGTGTGAGAATGGCACAGGATAGGACAGGGTGCAGGACTTTTATTCATAGGGTTGCTATGAGTTGTACACAACTTGACAGCACCTAACAACAACAACAACAATAACAACAACAGCAACAACACATTTATGTGTTTATTTCCTTGTGTTCCCAGAAGGTAGAACAAACATTAAAACCAATGTGAACAGCAGCTATTACCTCTTTAAAACGCTCTCCTTTTCAAATAAATGTATATAAATGTGCTATTTAATAAGCAGACTGCCCATGTGTCTTAGGTGTTGCTGTGATGCTGGAAGCGATGACCATTGTATTTATAGTACCTTTAAAGGCACCCGTGGTGGGTATGATTTAGTGTAGTTTCCAAAATAAGACAGAATAGGACGAAAAGCTTGGCTAACTACTTTCAAAAGTTAGCCAGTAAAAACTTACGAAATGCAACAGAACAGTACATTTCTTTCCTTCGTGAGGTGGGATTGATTGCTGAAGGACATTATATTTGGTGAAGTACAAGGGTAGAGTGAGAGAGCGAGGCTCTAGGTAAAATGGATTCACACAATAGCTGCATGATGGACTTGAACTTGGTAGCCATTGTGAAGCTGAACCTGGTTGGGGGGAACACCTCATTCTGCTGTTGCATAAGATTTCCATTAATCAGAGTTGACTTGATGGCATCTGTCTATTGAAAATTGAAAACATTCAATTTGGTTTAAAGAAAATGATACACATATCGCTATGCACCTGATGTGCAGACGTGGCTGACTATAACATCGGTCCCTGAACAACTGTGTTTAGACAAACTGGTCCTGGCCAACGGGCATGGTCTTGGTGGGAACACCTTTTCTGTTTGTCTTGGCTGTGTGGGCTTCAGTAAAACAAATAAACAACAATCCAAAAAACAAAAACAAAAACAAACAAACCAAACCAAAAACCAAAACCACCTTTCTACATCTCAGTGTCCTGTTTTAAAGAATGAAACCAGGAAGGAGCAACCACTTTGCCTGGAATTGGGCTAAAGATGTGGCGTCTGTAAAAATGTTTGGTGGTCAACAAATGATAGCCTCGTGATGGGGAAGCAGTCATCAAGGGGCCAGGCAACTTGTCCTTTAGCTCCAGCACTGAGGAAGCAGACTGCGGGCCTCCCTGCCTGTAAGGTCCAGGCCAGCATAGGCAGGGACCGGCTATATGGTCCTGTGGATGAGGCCTTGGGTGCTCCTTCTCTGTGGGTTTATTTCTCTAAGAATAAGGAGGGAGGCATTCTTCCCATTTCATGTCTTGGAAGTGGAGATTCGAGTTGGAGCAGTGACTCGTTCCCAGCCACCAGGTGAGATGGGGCAGAGCCAGGTCCTAAGCCCACGTCCTGGCCTCAGCAGCACCCAGGCTGTCCAGCTGCTGTCTCCCGCTCTCAGATTTGTTCAAAGGATGCTCCTCCCCTTCCCTCCTGCCTTCCCGCCTGTAGGCTCCAAGGAAGGGGAGGAGTTCTCCGGGGCTCTGATGCCACCATCACCACGGCAACGCAGCCATACTGGCCTCAACCGACTGAGAGGCCTGGGGCTGCAGGGCTGGCCCTCGCTGGCCTTGTAGGCAGAGCCGGCAGCATGGATACCCTCTTCATTGAGGAGGTGGCCGCCTCCCTGGTGAGGGAGTTCCTCAGCAGAAAGGTAACAGCTTGTCCCTCCAGGTTCTGGGCTGCTTCCCCCATTTGGTGGTAGTGTTGGGGGTGGGAGGCGGCCTAGGGATTTCCTTGGGGCCTTTGGATCTTTAAAGGAGGGAAGCCTCCCCCTGCCTGTGACTACTCCAGAGATGCCTCAATGAAAACGCCACTTTTCTGGGATAGGGAAAACTACATTTCCCAGGAGCCATTTCTGCTCTGGGTCACTTCCTGTCAAGAAGGCGAGGGTTTCCCTGCTTGCCACCTTTCTAGATGCATCTTCTCCCCTGGGCAGGTGGGTAGGTGGTCCTCATGAGGCTGAAGGGAACCACCTCCCCACCTTTCTCTAATGCAAACAGTCCTACCTAAAGCATGCAACATGCAGGCCCAGCCAAGCCTGGTGGCCATACCTGGCCAGGGCCGAGAAATGCAGCCCACAGCCAAAACTTTCCCCAGAGGGATGTAAAGGGCTGAAGGAAGTTCACGGTCAAACTCTTTGATCATCGTCATTAACAATAGGAATCCAGGTGCTTTCATTAATTAATTTTGTGTTTTAAATTTTTGTGTATGTCAGAAGAGTTTTGAAGTTTTCAGAAGTTGGGGAGATGCTTATCTGTCATCATCCTTTGGGGTCTTGTGGGGAAGAAGCTTGCTGGAAGTCCAGTGCCCAGCCAATGCACATGAGCATCACTTATTGATTTTGTTTTGTTCTGTTTCTCAAGGTGTCATTGTGGGCTGGGCACCAGGCACTTGTTTGGAATTAAAGCACATACAACATAAACAAACTTTCAGAGCTCTGGTGGCGCGGTCTGCAGGGACTTGGGCAGCTCCTCTCTGGTGATTTGAATCCAACAGTGGCTCTGTGGGAGAAAGATGCGCAGTCTTTCCCCTGCGGTGTTACAGCCTCAGACCTCGTGGAAGGGTCAGCTGTGAGTCAGTTCTGGTTTGATAGCAATGAGTTCTTTGAGTTTTGAGTGGGGAAATAGGATGAACACTGGAGTCATCTGCCAAAATTTGCTCTGGTTAGCAGTATGAATTTGGCTGTGCCATTCACTGATGTGAGCCTCAGTTTTCTTGCCTGTTAATTGGATCTGCACAATGATTATCACAGAGATGATGAGGATGGCACAGGATAGGGCAAGGGTCAGATCTCTTCTTTGCAAGGCCGCTATGAGTCACTATGAGTCGTGGCTGACTTGATGGCACCTAACAACAATAACAACAGTACCAGTATATGGACAGCTGCCATCTACTACATGTAGTAGACATTCTGCATTTCCCCCTCCTCTGTCTCTGCTTGATAATTTAGTTGGTTTTCTAAAAAGTGATGTGCATAGCATTGGCTGTCACAATGGCACAACTCATGGCATCTTGGATATTGTCTCCTTCCTCTCCTTCTCATCTGCTATCTAAGCATACTCAGCAGTGGTGCTTTCCAAACAGGTGCACATCAGAGATGCAGATGGGGAGGGGGCGGGGAAAATAGGGAACACCTACTAATGTGCCAAACACTGTACTTGGGAGAGTAGCTCAAGGGAAACCGGACAGGGTTGTTAACTCCTTGCTCAAAGCTCTTCATTGGCTCTGCAGCATAATTAGGATAAAATCCAAAGGAAATCTTACCTGCACGACCCTGTATAATACAGCATCCATCCAGCCCCCTCTCAGGTCTTCCCTTCCATCATTACCTTTTCATCCACTACTGGAGGTTCACCCTCTAAAACACACCAAGCATGACCCTCAAAGGAGTCATGTCACCTCTCAGTGAAGTCATTGTCCACGTAGATAAGTCATATTGCACCCCAGCCTCTCGAGGCCCTGGCTCCTCTCCTGCAGTGACTCCATCCTCATCCTACCTCTGCCTCCCTTCCCTGAACTCGAGTCCTTGGCTTCATTTTTCCCCAGTATCACACCCTTTCTGTGACCTCAAAGCCAAGAGTCCCATCTGTCCACATTTTGAGTTCATCCTCTGTAGTCGCCTGAGAAAAGTAGTGCTTCGCCTTTACCTGAGCCTGCATTCCATTGACTGAAGAGTGCTTCACAATCTCTTAACACCCTTGTAAGGAGCCCTGGTGGCTCAGTGGTTATGCAATTGGTTGTTAACCAGAAGGTTGACAGTTTAAATGTGTCAGCTTTTCATGGAGAAAAAGGCATGGCCTTGAAAACCCTCTGGGGCAAATCCAGTTTGTCCGATAGCCTGGCTATGAACTGCCTAGTTGACGGCAGTGGGTTTGGCTTGGGGTTCATTTCCACTGTACCCTCTCTCTTCTCTGATCTCAACCTCACATCATTATAATCTCACCTCAGTAAACGTGCTAGACTCCCTTTCCCTTCTCTATTTTCCTTATACTCCTCTGATTGGGTAACAATCCAAGTAATCAGCCTTCTGTCTCCCAGCACCCACAGAGCATTGTGGGGCTGGAGGGAAAGACTCAAGTCAAAAGACCTCTCTTAACTCATGGCCCCCAGCGCTGTGATGGCATGGGGTCTCGCCTCTCCAGCCTGTTCACACCCTCAAATCCTTGAAGACTGCTTATACCTTCTTTCTCCTTAAACCTCTTAGTTTATTTCAAGAGAAAATAGCTTGTTTAAAGAGAAAATAGAAGCAGCCGTAAGAAAATGTCAACACTCTTCTTAGAGCACGTGAGAGCGCTGGGTTAGACACACCCTGTCAGCCTCGCCTCTTGTTACTGTGAGTGACTCATGACTGGTGTTTGTTTCCTTCTGTGCTCAAGGACACTACTCACTCATCACTATTCCTCTCTAGTGTACCATAGATTTTTCCTTTTCCATTAAGTATTTCTATCAGTATTTATTAATGCTCCCACAAAATCCCATCGTGATCCCTCATCTCTTTTTGCTTGTAGTCCATTTTCCTTCTCCTTTTTATAGCAAAATGCAATGAAAGAACCATGCTATACTCTGATTCTATTTCTCTGCTTTCTCAAACCCACTCTAATCAGGTTTTTTGTCTCCAGTCCATGGAAACAATTCTTATCAAGGTCATTACTGTCAGCTCATTTTCAGTTCTTATCCTTCTTGAGGGAACATTATGCTTGACTCACTTGATTGCATTCTTCTTCTTAAACTTTTTTCTCTTTGGTTCCCAGACACACTATCTCTTTCTGATTTTTTTTCTCCCTTTCTGGTCATCCCTTCTCAGGTTCTTTGCTGGTTTTCCCTTGTCTTGGGAATGTTGGACAAAGCCTCCATCTGTGGACTGCATTTCTCCTCTTCTCCATTCACTATCTAGGTGTCTTAACCAGTCTAACAGATTTCTAGGTTGTTGGTGTATCAACAATTTTCAAATTTGTAAATGTATATATATGTTGTTGTGTGTTGTTGAGTTAGAACTGATCCATAGCTAGGCCTCCAGTGGGTTTTCATAGGCAATTAATTTCACAGAAGGAGATTGACCATCCTTCTCCTGTGGAGCACCTGGAAGATTTGAATCATGTGCCTTTGGGAGTGTAGCACAGCTTCTTATCACTAGGCCACCAGACCGCATATATGTACACACATACATACAAACACACACACACACACGCACACACACACCCCAAAATGTTACCTGTAGCCAAAACATCTTTCTGAGCTCGTAGGTTCTTTTCTGTGGCCTAGTTTACATTTCCACTTGGGTAATAATAAGCATCCAAATTTAATTCAGATTTTTTATTATCTCTACCTTCTGCAGTCTTTGCCACCTCTTAATCCTTTCAATTGCTCTGACTGTAACTTTGGGATTATTCTTGGTTTTTTACCTTCTTGTGTACAACACATCTTGTCAATCAGCAGATCTGTTGGCTTTCTCATCAGGACACAGAGAAAGCCGCTATTTCTTACCACTGCTGGTCCAAGTCACCCCCAACTCATGTGTGACTTATTTGGCAGCTTCTTAACTGATTTCTAGTTTATGCCTGCCACTTACAGTCTATTCTTAGCCTATCAAACAAGGCACCCATTATAAAGATGATCAGTTCACAAACTCTTCTTAGACTTCTCTTACCACAAAGCCTATAAAGTCTTTTCTGATCAGATTCTTGAAGACCTAACTGACCTCATCTTCTGCTGCTTTCTCCTGGCTACAAGGTTTTTCCTGTACTGGTCTTCTTGTAGCTGCCACAGGGCCTCTGCAACTGCTATTACTTGCCTGAAAAACTGTCCATGTGTCTGCATGATCTGTTTCTTCTCTTTCCTCAGGCCTCTGCTCTGATGTTGCCTAGGAAATTTCACCTTTCTTGACCACCTTTTGTAAAGCAGCAATCCTTTTCTACATTCCTTTCTGGTCTTCTCACTCTGTTTTCCCTTCCCTGCCCCAAATACTATGTTATACTTATCTTTTCCCCTATGGAAAATAAACTGCTTGAAGGTAGAGACTTTGATCCATTCTTTCTGCCTCTGGCAGTTGGTCTAGAGTCTAATATATGGCAGGTAGTTCATTCCCTTCATTTTCTACATAGGAAATTGGAGACAGGAGAGAGCACATGGACAACGGTGGCCTAGTTACTGGGTAAGGAGGTGTGCTGCTAGGCTGATTTTTTGAATCTACCAGCAGCTCCACTAGAGAGAAATGAGCAGTCTCTTGCTGTGTGATTTATAGTCTCTGAAAACACGTTGGAGAATCAGTTATGAATGGATTCTTACTTGACAGTATTGAATGAAGTAAAATAGTGCCCTTCTTGATCTTCCCTTCCTGTCTTATTTGCCTTCCTGCCTATATGCAGAACAGATTATCCGGGAGGCTGGGATGTATGAGGAGAAGTGTGAAATAAGGATTGAAGGAAGATTCATCAACAATCTGCATTAGGCAGATGACACAACTCTTCTTGCTGAAACTGAGGAGGACCTGAAGCACTTGCTGCAGAAGGTCAAGGACTGCAGCCTTTAGTATGGAGTGAGGTGCAATATCAAGAAAACAAAGATTCTCACCACTGGGCCAACTGGCAGCATCAGGATGAATGGTGAAGAGATTGAGATTGTCAACAGCTTTAGTTCACTTGGCTCCACAGTCAACAATCTTGACACCAGCAGCCAGGAAATTAGAAGATACATTGTGATGGGAAAGGCTGCTGTTAGGGACCTCTCCAAGGTACTGAAGAGCAGTGGTGTCACTCTGAAGACTAAGGTGTGCCTGATATAGGTCATGGTCTTTGCTATGCCTCAGAGAGCTGGACAATGACTAGGGAGGATAGAAGGAGAATTGACGCCTTTGAGCTGTGGTGCTGGAGAAGAGTATTGAATATCCCATGGACTGCTAAGAAAACGAACAGGTTCATCCTAAAGAGGCCTAAACCAGTTGGCTCCTTGGAGGCAAGGATTCTGAAGCTTCATCTGTCACACTTTGGACATGTTGCAAGGAGGTACCATTCCTTGGAGAAGGACATCATGCTTGGGAGGGACAGCGCAGGAGAGGAAGACCGTCCATGAGACGGTTTGATTCAGTGACTAGGGTAATCTGAACAGGTGTGTTGGAGACAGTGAGATTGGCACAGGACAGAGCAGGGTTTAGGGCTATTGTACATAAGGTCACTTTGAGTTGCAGGCAACTCGATGGCACGTAACAACATTGGCTCACTTTAGCAGCTGCTCCCTGACTGTTGCCTTTGAACTGTGTTGGCAAAGAGTATTAAATATACCATGGACTGCCAAAAGGACAAAGAAGTCTGTTTTAGAAGAAGTACAGCCAGTGTGCTCCCTACAGGAAGAATGGTAAGACTTTGGCTCACATACTTTAGATGCATTGTCAGGAGAGACCAGTCCCTGGGCAAGGACATTATGCTTGGAAATGTGAAGGGTTAGAGAAGAAGCTCCTCAATGAGATGGATTCACACAGTGACTGTAACCATGACCTTAGGTGGAGCAGTGCCTGTGAGGCTGGCACAAGATGGAGCAGGGTTTGAATCTGTTGTATGTGGCAGAGCTCTGGTGGCTTGGTGGAAAGGACTTGCACTTCCAAGCCAAAGGCATGCGGTTTGGATCTACTGGCTACTCCACACGAGAAAAATGGGCAGTCTCCTCCCATGTGGTTTAACAGTCTCTTAAAAGCCACTGGATGGTCAGCTATGGATCAGTTCTGACTCAACAGAACACACATACACATACACACACACACACACACA
>NW_006400202.1:553801-555009 GCF_000299155.1 Elephantulus edwardii | reverse complement strand
GTGGATGGCCAAAAGAACACACAAATATGTCTTAGAGAGATCGCAACTAGGGTATTCCTTGGAAGCAAGAATGGTAAAACCTTGTGTGACATATTTTGGGGATGTTGTTAGGAAGGGCCAATCTTTGGAGAAGGACATCATACTTGGAAAGGTGGAAGATCACTGAAAGAGAGGAAGACTTCAACAGGGTGAATTGACTCAGACAGTGAGTACAGCCATGGTCTCACACGTGTCAGAGATAATGGGGATGCACAGGACAGGGTAAGGTCAGATCTTTTGTTCATAAAGTCACTATACATTGGAGTCAACTCAGCCACACAGAATAACAAAACAATGGAGAGTTGCTATGAGTTGTCAATTGACAGCACCCTCACAATAACAGTCTGGTTGATATGGTCTAACAGGAAGCAGTTCCATGAGGATGGGGCTTTATGTTTGACATTTCTGTTTGTACCTCTAGCATCTGAAACAGAGCATGGTACATGGTGGTTAGTTGCACAGCATTTGTGCTGAAGGAACAGCAGTTACACAGGATCCAGTGGACCAGGGCAGGGACTGGCTGACTCCTTTGCATACAATCCTGAGGGTTTATTCAAGACTTTTTACCAAGACCTGCTCGTCTGAATTGTTGAAAACAGTGATCGTGCAGAGAGGTACCCTCATTCTAGAATATTCCACATCACTTTGAATGGTGGGAAAGCCTTGATTAAATGAACCTGGATTAAATGTTGGTAGTTGCTTTTGAGTACGACATTCTCTTTCACTGGCCTCTCCCTTAATGCACCCACAGCTATGCCTCACATTTCCCTGCAACCTGCACACAAAGTTTTTTCTGTTCCCTCTTCCTGAGACCTCCTTCATCCTCTCCTTGATTTAAGATTGCATTCATATCTCACATTGACCTTTTAGTTAATGTAATAACAGAGAGTGAGTGGGTTTTCCTTTTGTTTTGTTTGTGTTCTCAGCAGTTAGAGCCCCTTACACAATTCTGAACCCAAAGGCTGGGAGAAAAGTTGAGGCTCTGTCTGGCACGGGGGTCTGGGGTTCCTCAGGAGGAAGGGGACCCATTGATGCCGTTTGGAGTGTCATGGAGGGGGCTGCCCTGTGCTGAGCGATTAGGTGGGCTGTGGTGGAGGGGGCTGCCCTGTGCTGAGCGGGTAGGTGGGCTGTCGTGGAGGGGGCTGCTCTGTGCTGAGCGGGTAGGTGGG